>NC_079134.1:40397355-40698264 GCF_945859705.1 Episyrphus balteatus
CTGAAAAGACTTGTTTTTGACCTTTTTGACAATTCTTTTGTGTCAAAAAATTAAGTTATTCAGGATTTTTAAAATATATTTGATCCATTTCGAGTCCTTCTGGCAACTCTTTCAAGTCATAAAACGATGCACTTGCAATAATGTTTATTTGTTTTTATTATTTTTTTTTTTTTTCGTATTCTTCGTTAGTAAGTTAATGTGCAACAATTTTTGCAATAAAATTCAACTTCTATGGCACGAATTTGTGCAGAAAAATAAAAAAAATAAATAAAAGTAAGTAAGTTTGTGTTGTATTTTTTAGGGCGAGGTGTGCTTAGTTACAACATTGGAAATCGTGATGCTTTACAAATAAGAAAAGATATTGTTCATTTCGGATTGGCAGTGCAGTTAAAATCAAATAAAAATGCACGAACAAGTTGCAAATGCTTGCATTGTTGTTGGTACTAATAAAAATCAGAAAATAATTTTGCGTACATACATTAATACATACATTAGGGTGGTTTTTTATGAAGATAGTTTTGAAATTCTTCAGTTATAATATTTTATCGTAAGAAATGTTTTCTTCTAACCAAAAAAAAAAAAAAAAATAGCTGAACGTCCAAAGATCTTTTTGGTCCTTTATATCCAGATTTTGGGGAGTTTAATGAAATTTTTAGTATCGTAAATTTTCGTGAGGTTAAATGATATTGATGTGACCAAAATTTTTAAGTGGAACATCGGAGTCGGAAGTTACGTTAAAATGACATTTCTTCCTTGAAGCCTAGATTAAGGCAAGATTTAAAATATTATCATAACTTTTTTAAGCAAACAAATGCGTTGATTTAATTCAGTAAATTATTTTAAGGTCCAAAAACATAAGATTTATGGAGTTTTCAGTACTTTTTTCCGGATATTTATCTAATAGAAAATCATTCAAGAACCATTTCAAGATAAGTTTATCTCTATTCCATAATTTTCAAATTTAGAGACGCATTTCAGCAAACCTTGTTTTTAGAAACACTAAAATACGAATAGAAGACCTTAGTATTACCGTGATAACTATGGTCAATTGATTTTAAACTTATATATAGAAAATTAACATCGAAAGAAGAAAATCATCAATAAAAATCGATATAGTTTCAAAAGACACAACAATTTTGTTGAATAGGTAGTTAATAAAAAATCCTTTAACTTCGTAACCTCATCATCATCATGCAGTTGTAATTCATTATGTTTTCTTTTTTTTTTTTACTACATATAACAGATATTAAACCAATTTGTTGCAATTATCATAAATTTGTAATTATGGCATTAAAATTGAATCACAATCATCAGCAAATGAAAGAAACCACCAACTCCATCATTAACATTGTGGTTGGGTGTTCGTGCGTCCACAACTTCTTCATCATAGTCGACATTTCGTCGACGCAGTTTTGTAAAAAAAAAAAAAAAACGATTGTTATTTTGTTTGTTAATTTCAATTCATATCTTTTTTTTTTCTTTCTCCTTTTTTCTGTGTGTTCGTTTGTTTGTTTCATTTGTTTTTTTCTTTTCTTTGTGATGGAGTTCAATGATCTTTTTGTGGTACTTTTTTTTTTTCTTAAATAAATTTACAAGATCATCATGCTGCTTTTGCATCTTCTTTAGTTTCTATTATGAAAAAAAAAAGAAACAAAAACAATAATAACACAACAACAAAAAAAAAACTTAATTATATCTCTTTTAATCTTGTTTTTATGATTTACCTAGGTTTAATTTTTTTGTGTTGTTGGTGGCGACGAAAAAAACGATGGAAATTTACTAAACAAAAGTTATGACTTTTTTTTTTGTCATTTATAGTTTATTTGAATAAGCTTATAAGATAGATTAATGAAGGCATACAAATTAGATAAAGATGTAAATTAAAAAAAAATATAATTAATAAGATATATACAATTCGATTCATTGATTTACATAATTCTGAAGAATGAATCAATACAAAAGAAAAACAAAAGAATATACATAAATTATAGGCAAAAATTTCCAACAGGTGTCGAATGAAACTATAACAGCAAATCTTTTGCTTTTAGTAATTCTTGAAAATCACAACAAGAAAACTTAAATCAAGTCTCTTTACAAAAATTTGGATAACTCTTTGACTTTCACATCATTTCTTGGTTGATTTTATGTGTCTGTACGTGACATTCCTATGTTTTAATTGTAATCACCTAATAATCTAAGAATGGTGCCTTTAATAGATACAATCTTAAGCGAGATAGTTAGAACAAAAAATTAGGAATATTTGTCTGTACGTGACGGTTTAAGCTACTTTCTCATTAAAATGGTTTTTTCTTACTACTAACTTAGTATAAATTTTTGAAAGCATTTCAATGATTTCTATGTTAATATGTTTTATTTCAAGAAGAAATTACAGTTTGAATATTCGATTAACGAACTTGTCAGTAAGCCTTCAATTGGAACAAAAAGTAATTTCTAAACAAATAAAATCTACTACTTTTTAACTTTGGAACATGAGTTTATCCGTAATTATTTAGTTTCCCAAAAGCAAAAAAAAAAAAAGAAACCCCAACAAGATCATACAAAATAACCTAATAAAAACCTTACCTAGCCATTTTTACAAAGGCTTTTTTTAAGAGTCCTTAACTCTTAGTAGTAACTCATTTTTATATTCTCTCTTTTTCTTTTTTTTTTATAATTTAACGTTGTTGGCCAATTAAGCTCGAAAAAAAATGGTTGTGTGAATATGTTAAAGGGCATCTATCCTCCATATCGGTCGTTAACTATAAAGAATAGATGCATTCGTGTATAAAATAATCAACCTAGAGAAAGAGAGAGAGAGTAAAAAAGTATAGAGGAAGGAATATGATGATGTTCTTTCTCTTCCATCCATAATTTGCCTTTGTGAAACTTACTTTTACAAAAAAAGAAAAAAAAAAACGCTTACGAGTATTTGTTTTTGAATAAAGCAATTTGTTGAAAAAAAAAGGATAATTGAAATATAAAAGTGCACTCACCAAAAAAATGGGTCAGTACTTTAAATATCAAAGTTTGTTTGTTTTTGTATTTCTCATGCTCGTGCTATTACTTTTGTTTTATTTTCAGTTTTACATATCTACCTTTAAAAAAACTAAATGTATTTTTAGAATTAATTAACAATAATTTTTGAATTTTTATTAATTTCTTGTTTTCTTTTATATACTTTCAGGTACGTAATGTTATATGGAGTTCTTTGGAATATAATCAAAATTATTTAATTGGATATACCATATAAAAATGCACAAATTGTAAGTTTTAATTTAATAAACTTATACCGATATATACCTCAATACATAGTTGGCTTAAACGCTTCTAAAGATATGTGTGATTATTTGACCCTGTTGTAAATATATTTTTTTTTCTATTTAGATAAGCTATTGATCAAAATTTGTCCCATAGAAAGTAGAATATTGACACACATATCTGTTTCCCAAATTTCAAAAATAATCAAATTTGATATTATTTATGCTCTAAAATTTTGTTTTCATTTCTATATTGATATTTTATTGAGAAATTAAGAAATCAATAGATTATAAAAAATAAAAAAAAAATAGAGAATTGATTATACTTGATGTGAAAATGTTTAAACAACGACATTTATCAAGTAATAACATTAAAATTCCTAAGGAAATTTAAGCGAAAAAATAACATAGTAACCATATTATTAAAAATTAAATAAAACGTTACCATTGCACTCGAAAAGGCAAACTTTAAGTGAATACTGTGCTTAGATGGATCCCTAAAGACTTTTATAAACCAGACGTAAGCCAAACAAGATCTATATCTTGTTGCAACAATTTTTTGAAGGTATTATGTATACTTACTTAGAAAACTGCATTTTTAATTCAATTTCCTTCGGAAATAGAGCAATAAGATCTGCAAGGATCTCAGATATATACATCCAAATTAAAGACCAAGATATCAATTACTATTTATTTTATTTTATTTTATTTTATTTTATTTTATTTTATTTTATTTTATTTTATTTTATTTTATTTTATTTTATTTTATATTATTTTATTTTATTTTATCTTATTTTCTTTTCTTTTCTTTTATTTTATTTTATTTTATTTTATTTTATTTTATTTTATTTTATTTTATTTTATTTTATTTTATTTTATTTTATTTTATTTTATTTTATTTTATTTTATTTTATTTTATTTTATTTTATTTTATTTTATTTTATTTTATTTTATTTTATTTTATTTTATTTTATTTTATTTTATTTTATTTTATTGTATTTTATTTTATTTTATTTTACTTTATTTTATTTTATATTATATTATTTTATTTTATTTTATTTTATTTTATTTTATTTTATTTTATTTTATTTTATTTTATTTTATTTTATTTTATTTTATTTTATTTTATTTTATTTTATTTTATTTTATTTTATTTTATTTTATTTTATTTTATTTTATTTTATTTTATTTTATTTTATTTTATTTTATTTTATTTTATTTTATTTTATTTTATTTTATTTTATTTTATTTTATTTTATTTTATTTTATTTTATTTTATTTTATTTTATTTTATTTTATTTTATTTTGTTTTGTTTTGTTTTATTTTATTTTATTTTATTTTTATTTTATTTTATTTTATTTTATTTTGTTTTATTTTATTTTATCACATCATGTGAAATTTTTTACATTTGTTTGGAAGAAAGTTAGAAATAAAAACAAATCGATTTCATGAGAGAAAACGTTTTTTCAATGCTGGGTCACTAGGGTGTATGTGTAACATAAAAAACGACTTCCAATGTGACCTCTCAAACTTGTTATTTTAATATTGTAAATCAAAGTGAAATATTTAGGTCATTTTGCTTTTCAAGTGACGATATATATTGCAAGTACCTTTTATTTTTGGCACTACAAATATTTATACAAAAAAACCCTCTAAGGAGTTTCTTAGAACCGTTAATATTAGATAAATGGGGTTAGACTGTTAATTTATACAAAAATAATTGCGGAACAATGAGACCCACTTTGTTTCGAATTCTGTCATAGTTGATTTTTACCTCAAGTATGGTATTTTTACAAATGGACAACTTGACATTAAAAAGGTAAAAACGTCCAATTCCAATAATCTCAACCTATTTTTCAATAAGCTGAAAACTTCCAAAACTTCCACCAAGTTTTAAAAAAATAAATATTTACAATACTTGGAAATCGCATTATTTTGCAATCGATTTTAAACTGCATTGTTTTCTATGAGGTTTTGCAAAAAATTTCGAACTTACTTGCGTTTTTGTCTTAAAACTGCAAAACAACTTTCAGAAATCAATGACAAGGCAAAATATATTCTAGACTGCCATTGTTTTTGAACTTGTTTGCAATCATTTTGTAACTTAATTTTTTTTTTAAACTGTTTTACATCCTTCGATACTTGAATATTTAAAGAATAATTTAGAAATATTTGAAAATTATATGCTTTGGAATTTGCAATCAATTTGAAAGAAATGTGCAGTTGATATAAATAAAGACTTCTGCTGATTTCCTGATCAGACTTAAAAAATTAAGACCTTGCTGTGATGAAAAATTACTTATTTGCTAGATTACAATCGATTTGAAACTTGCAATCAATTTAAAGTTATTTTCTGATGAACCAAATTTGTCCACCTATAAAAACTCAGAAATGGTTGTTTATACAATATTGACCAGATTGAATTACTTTGAAACTTATTTACAACCAATTTGAAATGGATTTATATGTAATTGTTTCGTTTGAAAATTTTTGAACACATTTCAACTAATTTCCTAATAAACAATCGGAAAAAAAATTCTTATAGCGCAAACATTTTATCTGTTGCATTAATTTTACTTTGTTTTAAGATCAAAATACATAAATAAAATCTTGACTGTCAGTTCTTCTATTCCTTTCTTTGTAATAGCAGACAAAAACTGATATTATCTTTCACATTTCCATAAAACCCATAATTTTGACATAATTATTAAATTTATTTCTCTTCTAATTGTAAGTTTTTGTACCCCGTTGTGTATTTTATTTTTGTTTTTCAAAAGCAACTGTATACTTCAAATATCAAAAAATGTTTTTTTTTTTGTGTTCTTCACAACTAATGGCATGACATGGTATTTTACTTAAGGTAAAATAAATATTTCATACCTTTTACTACTAGCAAAAAAGTAAATTACCTTTGTATCTGTGTTGTTGGGCATACAAAAAAAAAAACAACAACAACAGCAAAAACAAGTACACTTGATAAGAGAATGTACAGAAATAAATATTAAACAAAAAAAATGTGGCCCATTAAAAAAAAAAATAACACAACAACAACAACAAATACAAAAACAAAAAAGTACCTACGACTCATATATTTGTCTATGACGTCTGAAATCCGCCCTCTGTTTTAATGGTTGAAAAACACACTTTCATATTTATTCATACCAAACCAAACAACCGTTGTTCGTTGAAGGGAAACAAAATAATACAAAAAAAAAAAAAAAAAAATAAACGAAACAAGTCATCATCATATTTTTTGAACAGAGGGGTAAAAGACGGGGAGGGGGGAACAAAAAAATTGTTCAAGGTCAATTCTATAGGCAAACATATCATCATAACCACCCTCGAACTGGAATATCGTCGACGTCGTCATTAAAAATGATACGAGGCAGAAACAGAAACACACACCCTTATCTAACTTTAAGGGTGCGTTTTTTTTTTTTTTTCTTTTTAGTATTTTGAACGTGAGGTTTTTACAATAAGAGTAAAATAATATATACCCTACAACCGACGTGGATGTATCTTTTACTAAATAGATAGATAGATAGAAAAGGTGAAGTAATATCATAGAAATAAAAATGATGTTCGACGTGAATCTACTACAGCTAGAATAGATGTTATGTAATTTTTTTGCTTAGTTCATCTAAGGAAATTGAGTTTTATTATGTTTATATAAATTTCTTTTCTTTTTTTTCATTATTTTATATCTAGTTACTTTTTTTTTTGCTTTGTAATGACGCACGCAACTGACGCGACGCAAGTCCATTTTTAAAAAGGAAAACCACATGTGTGCTAGTGCAGAGCTTGAAGCACTTGTGTTCTTAACTTGAAATATTAATAAAAATGAGAAATGTTGTTTTGTTTTTAATCTTAATGGATGGTTTGTCCTTATCTTTTTGTTATTCGTTTGGCTGGCATTTATACATTTTTTTTTTTTTTTTTGATTTTTTTATATTTTTTTTTTCTGATTTTTTGAAACGAAAAATGGAAATTTTATTCATTCAAATGGCGCATGGACTTAAAGTGCCTAGATATAGTCTGTCGAGATAAAAAGATTTTTGATTGATGGCTGTGTGACGGATAGGAGATATACATAGCTTTTATTGATCACAGAATATCTTATGGGTTCGTCCTATTTTTTATTTAACGACATATCTATTGATTTTTTTTTTTTGTTTTTTTATTGTATTCAGTGGGTCGTTATTTGGCTGTTTTTGTTGTTTTTTTGTTTTATTTTTGGTTTAATTTGAGGTTTGCTTTTAATAGATGAATAGTGAGATAGCATTTTTGTGAGTGGTTTATCAATAAAAAAAAATACCAAAGTTTATACGAAACGATGGTTATTTTTGAAAATTTATAAAAGAACTGAATGATTAAGTTTTGATCGTATAAGAGCTTCAACTAGATATATGACAGCAGGTGTTTTTTTTTTTGTTTCAATTGATTCTTCTCATGTAAATAAATGAGGTTTATAAATTAATGTTTTATGCAAAAAAAAAACCTTTTTAAAGAGTCTGTATGCAAGTTAGGTAGATTATTATTTTAGCTCGATCAAATTGAACATGGCGTGTTTTTTTTTTTCCTGGTATAGAAGTTGACAAATAAATTTGAAGGCGAGGTTTTTAATGAAACAGAAATGAATGATTAGTCTTAAAAGTCAAGGTCTGATCATTTTTGAACTACATATTTGTATAATTTATTAAAGAATTTTCGCAAAGTGACATGTAAACTCGAAACTGATTTATTTGCAAGTTAAAGATTTTTTGATGCGTTACTGCGTTATTATGCATTACTTCAAGGATTTAGACGAAAGTAATGGTCGTATCGATAGGTATTGTTGCGCCGAAAGGAACAATCTCTCATTTTTTGCTCAAAAAAGCTGGCATTTTATCAAAATATTTTAATTCGTTGTCAAAAATGAAAATTAACCTGAAAATAATGTTTTTTTCAGCTCTCTTCTGAAAGCCTTAGTTATTTAATTGTGTTTGCCGTAAAACGCCAATAAGTTTTATTTTGTTCTGCGTTTTGTCTAGTTTTAGAATATGAAAAGTTTTCTTGCTACTTTTAGCTACCCTGTGTGAATTGTTGATTTTTAGTTAGTGACGGCATTTTCTCTAAATGCACCTTTTTTAGTAAAAATTGAAAGTGAAAAAGACATCTAAATTATTAAATTCGTTCATTTATTAAATGCGTATTTATGTATAATAAAATATTAAAAAAAAAATTTAATAAATTTATTTCAAAAAAATAGTAATACAATAATAAAAAAAAACACAAAATTTCAAAATTAGCGACCCTATTTTTTATTTAATTTTTTTTTTATAATTGCAATTGTATTACTATTTTATAAAAGGCATTCAAAGCTTAAATTAAACTGATTGAGGATTTTCCGAAAAATTTCGAAAATCTTAAAAAAATGTATGGGTGGTAACCCTAAAAATGGGCGTGGCCATTCGACATTTTGCCTATGAACTAACATTTGTATAAGTAGGATTTGTTCCAAATTTCAAGTGCCATTTTTCCCCATTGTGCGACATTCATCTATTGATTTTTGAGGTCGCTGATGTTGTTGATGCAGATGTTTATGCAGTAAGTCCTGAAACAGGCCCCGAGTTTATATGAATGCGGGGATGTATATTTCATTAAAACTTCTAAACTACTTTACCACAACTTAACAAATAAAAAATCTTTAAAAGGGATTTCCTTGGCCGCTGGTTAAATGCCATGTAAAACTTTGTAATATGGCAACATTCATGAACTTAAAACATGAATTTTAATGTACCTACTTAGAGCTCAAAAACTAAAACCTGGAGAGTTCATGATTTTCGCCTTTAAAGATTATCTCATTTAAAACTTTAAAAAACCTATTACACGCGAACAAGAAAGACTGTTCTAATGATACATTATTTGTAAAATTCTGATAAGTAGTCTAGAAGATATGATAGAATATTCATGCTCATGTTGTTAAATAAATGATTTAAACAAAAATCAAAAATCTCGAATTTAAAGTAAATTTTTTTTTTGTTGCTACCCAAAATTCATTAGGTAAAGCAAAATACTCCAACTGAGCTTCAAAATTTTAGCAAATTTCCATTTCAGTTAATAAAATTCAACCGTATTCAATTTTCTAAGAACTCTTTAGTCTTCTTTGAATTTGATCAACCCCCATAGCGGTACTTGTGCTATATCAACATTGTTGGAATTTGTATAACGCACAACACGATTCTCTCTTTTTTTTTTGCTACTGATTGTAGCCACATGTCTGCCGCAGTGGGCAATCTATCTCTCCATTTATGTAGGTACACATAGCTATAAAATTCATTTTATTAAATTCAAAAAATAATACCCGGACTCTGGGGTTTTTTGCATTGAACACATTTCCAATCAGTGTTTGGGATAAATAAAATCAAAAATAAAAAAAAAAAAATCTAAAAAATCAACAATAGAACATTTCTCTAACCGAGGTCAGGTTGATTAGAAGCACAGTTTTACTAGACTATACAAATACATATATATTTTTGCTTGTCACTAAATTAGATTTTAACTAAATGGAACTCAATTTAGATTTTCAAATCAAATGGTTCGTTGAGTTTGAATTTTATTATACCTTAGTTTGAGTGCACTGTTATTATTTGTATAAAATGTACCTATACATTTTATTTATTATAGAGACTAGGACCTGGACGTACTGATGATGAATTTCTCTAACGTCATTTCTATCAGTATTATTTTTTTGTATGGTTTCAGCAGGTGATTGTATGTAGAATGTACACAATGTTTAAGACTAACAAAAGTTTTGATTTTTTATTAGTGAAATAGTTAAATTGGTTTGATTTTCTGTTTTAATTGCTGATATTGAAATGGAATTTCAGAGAGAGGGAGAGAGAGAGAGAGAAAAAGAGAGAGAGAGAGAGAGAGAGAGAGAGAGAAAGAGAGAGAGAGAGAAAAAGAGAGAGAGGGATAGAGAGAAAGACTTAAAGTTGCTGATATGAGTTGTACTGAGTTGTGTTTCGAACTTCTATTCCTATAACATGGTAGTCGTCTTTCACCGATTTTTTGAGAACTTTGAAGACTCTTTTTAATCAAGTCCACTAGATTGTTTGCGATGCCATTTTTTATACTAGATTTTTTGTATGGATGCAATTTTCCTTTTTTATCACTCTTAACTGCTTTGTAAATCAGTATCATTTTTGGATAGCTGTCTGATGTAAAGTATAACTTAAACCACTGAAGCTTTGTCTGCGGCTACCTTAGGGCTAGAGTCACAATCAACACTTAATTGGAGAGACGATAAGGCATTTCCCATTCTTAAACGATAAAGCAGTGTCCATTCTTTTACATGAAGTCGATAATGCAGTGTCAATTTTTACACATGGAGTTTCATTTAAATTTTCATAGCTGGCCAACATGGTAATGATTATTCCCTTTCGTACTCTTTTTTTGTCGCACCATTTATTTCTCGATTGGCTTCAGCTTATGAGGAGGCATCGAACATTATGAATTATGAAAATTGGTCAGATTTGACCGTAAAATTTAAACTAAATTCCTAAATGCAGTCGCTTCAAACTCTAACTTAACTGGTACTTTGCAGGTTCTTATAAAAGAAGCAATAATGCAAAGTAACTGCATTTAAAAAGTCAGTCTCCCTCTTTCCTATACCGCAAAGATTTATTTGCTGCTGTGGATTTAGTTCTAGAATCTACGCATGACCTTCTGATCTAGTAGTTAGAAATGTGTAGTTGATAGTACTAGATTTTTACTATTGAGTAAAATGAACGCAGCTATTATTAGCCGTGTTCCTTCACAGGTGTAAATAAATTGTAGATGTAGTAGTAAAATGGACACATGATCTTCAGTACATAGGATTTGATAGTACTAGATTAAACTCACAAGTAGTCTACCACATCAAAAGAAACGGAGCTTTTAAAAGTCTGACACAGTTTAACAGTCGAAACATAGTTTAAAGAACGGTAAGGCAGTGTACTAGAAAGTGTCATTTCACCGATTGTAAATATTCTGTAAATGAGATCAAATTTCAAGACACTGTTATAAATTTTGAAGTTTTATTGAAAAAAAAAAAAAAAAAAACAAAATGAACATCTAGTAATACTGCCCATAATTTCGTAAAGGCCCTATCTACAAAATTTTCGATTTTGATTTTTTTGCATATTTGGAGTTAGGGCATTGTCTCTGATTTATCCTTATTTATTTTTTTAGCCTAGGTCTTCAAATACGTCAGAAAATTGAAAATGAACTTTTGATTTTTTTCATTTTTATATGAAATTTGCGATATTACATTTACTATTTCCCTCTTTAACTCAGAACTAAGAAAAGTGTAGTTAGGGCCTTTACGAGATTATGGGCAGAATAGATGTTCTTGCTTTTTTTTTCATTCATTTATTAACAATAACGGCTGCATCCCCTTGGAGGTGTTAGTCTACTCATGAGTAGAAATCTAGTACTGTCAATTACATATTCCCATCTACTCGTCGATAAGATCTTGTGTTAATAATTGTGTCCCCTAGAATCAAAAACAATCTATTCCACTTTTTCTTTTATTGAGTTATTTAAAAAAAAACGTTCCTAAGCACTTTTTCCCGCTTTATTAAAAAACAACTTCTGAATCGAATTAAAGATGTACTTTTGATTTTAAACTGACTGTGCTTTATTTTGTCACCCAACGCGTTCCCAAAATATTTAATAATTAATGAATAGAAGTGTTTTGAAAGTCATGCAGAGGAATAGTTTTGTTTTGAAACTTAGCAAAAGAATTATTTTGGTTTATATCAGGAATAGTGTTGTTTTGATTCTCAAAGAATGTGAAGAATGTGGAATACATTCGTTTTGATTCAAACTGTAATATTTCTATAAAGTATAACTCTGGAACAAGTTGGCTTTGAAAGTCCTTAACCACATTCAAAGAAAGAGGTTGAAAAATTGAGATAAACTGCGTTTCTAACTCATTTTTCACAAAAAGTGGAATAGATTGTTTTTGATTCTAGGGGACACAATTGTAGTACTAGATCTATTAATCATTTACTCATGACTAAATTACCACCTACAAATGAACGCGGTTAATTTGACCGTACCTTTATTGGACGAATTTTTTATGTTCAAATAAATATTTCCATGTAAATATAATTAGCATTTATACAAATAGGGACACACATGTATAATAATCCATAACCTGAAATCAATTTATTGAGAAACAATAACAAAAATAAGAACTAAACTACCAAACACGATTAGGAAATCAAAATCGAAAGAGAAAGAAACATTGAACGCGTCATATCGTCTATCAATGTATAATAGGTACACGTAGGTACATACATATATTTATACTTGTACAAAATTCCGCCCGCTTATTTTGAATAATTTCAAGGCTAACAATATTTACAAACGATAAACGTCAAATATACATATTCACATACATATGTACATATTTCCGAGTAGATTATATCAGTTTAAACAACAAATACACAGCGATGGCAGCGGCGATATGGTTTGTGCTTGTCAAAAAAACGTGTGCTTCTGGTATAATTCAATGTTTACTGATCACCATGCGCGCACCGCCTTTGCTATATTCATTCAACCTTTAAAACAAAAAAAAAATAAATATAGTTTAAATAGAAACAACCAAAATAATATTTCACCACTATGCACGAATTTGTAGTAGATTAAATATTGTTTTTCAAAAAAGAACCTTGTACTTGCATATAGTATAAGTTTGACAGTATGAGTGTAAAAGGTACCTACTATCTCTTAAAAAAAAAGAAAAGAAAAATTAATGACATTCCCTGATGCTTAAGTTGACAGCACATGGATTTTATTAGCTGGAAACACAATAATTACATTGTGACATAAGAGCAATTTGTTTTCCTTGTGCTGTTTTTTTTTTCTTCTTCTTTTTTTTAAGTTGTTATGACCAGCAGTGATTCATGATTTACGAAGAGGAAGGTTTCATTATAAATTATTTGTTGTTGCCATTAAGAATTCCTAGTTTAATAAACCGGCTTTTGTCAAAGTTTTTTTTTTTTTTTCTTTTTTTCTGTGTAGGTTTATTTGTACAGTAATAAGGGTTATAAATTGAAGGATGATATAATAATTGTTTGTTTATCACATTTATAACTTGAAACAAATGATTAGTTTTTTTAATTAGTGAATAAAGATGGTTTTGAAGGTTGATTTGTGGAAAAAATTGACATTTTATGTGAATTTAATAAGATAAGTTTGCATGAGGAATGGAATTGAAAATATTCCAGTTTGAATTGTACTAGACTTAAATAGGTGACAAATTAATCATGAGAAAACGATCATTTGATCTAATACTTTCATCTACGCATGCTCTTCTGCGATGCGAGTCCGTTTGGCAGTACTAGATTATCGCTTTAATCTGCTCATGAGTAGTCTATTACCTCCTACTAAAATGTTTACATGATCTTCTGCTGGATTATAAAAGAATGTGTAGTTGATTGTACTAGATCTTTTTCTCGTGAGTAGTCAACCACATCCAATGAAACGTAGCTAATGAAGCATATTCCCTTTAAAAAAAAAAAAACGTACTAGAATATTTCTTAATTTGTAGCTCAACAAGAATAAAAATTATCGTCTGTCTTTACAACGGAATCGTTTATTTTTATTTATACTCACAAGCTTTAATACTTTTGGAAAACGCAAATATATACGTCACATTTGTAACATTTTTAGATTGATAATGATAATAACAAAACGGTATTTTGACTATTCAAACGTTTATGATCAATCGAGGCATTTTATCTAATTCATAGTAACATTTGCAAAAACGTTCAAGATCACGTAGGTAACCATTGTGACAATCTTAAGAAAAAATGTAGTAGATCTCGTCTTCATGTGAGAATCTTAAAAAAAAAAACATACTAAATCACGTTTTTATGTGAGAAATAGTGGTTTTATGCAATTTCGTATGCCTTCTTTTGATTTAACCACCGAGTCAAGTCAACATGGTGGTCGAAGAGTAATCTTTTATCCGAATCCCTAAAATTAATAAATGAAAAATGTAGTAGATTCCTTGTGTTTTACGTTGTGCTGTTGTTAATGTGTGTTCAAAAAATAACTAATTAGAATATGTTTTCATCGAACAATAAAGATTGGCTAGAGCTTCATATTTTATATTTTAGAAAAAAAAGGGGGATTTTGGGGAACATTAAATCTTAGGTAAAGAGCATTCATTATTCAATATTTTTTTATTTTCATTGTGAGAGGTTTTTGCAAATAAAAATTATTAGGTATGTGTTATTGAAACTTTGTACTGAAATGTCAAATCATTAAAAATCAATGTTTCTAGACATCAAAATTGTGTTGCTCATTGTAGACATCCGATCAAGGACACTCAAGGCACAAAATATAGTTTTGATATTTTTAATGATAAAAACTATGAACAACTTAGTTTTTTAAAAATCAAGGACAACCTAGAAAATAATCACCTACTTAAAAGAACGTTGACTTTTCAGATTGATTAATCACCTGAACTAGAATATGTTGTATCTTGTTTCTGTTATGATTCATTAAATTTTTACCAAATAATTTTCTGCACAATAATCCACCCACAATATATTTTTTTTTTTAAATAATATTAGTCTACGTTTGTTTAAAATGATTCACAATTGACACATTTTTTTTTGCGTTGTTTTATTCTTCTCTTAAAAATATCTTAGCTATATCCACATAAATGTGCTATCAAGTGTACAAATAAATCTTTATGACATTGTGTGAATCGGAAATACTCACATGATGTTGTTTTAAAGTCTTAATTATGTGATATAAAAATATATAACTTTAAAATAAAGTTATATTCGAATTCTTTAGTTATATTTTAGTACTCGTAAATTTAAACACACATTTTTTTGTAAGTCTAAAGGTTAAATAAGAAATATTAGATTTATTTTTTATTTTAGACATAATATTTAAAATTAGTTGCTTCGCTTTTAAATAAATAAAAATTATCAAAATCAAATACAAAGATATTCCTTCAAAGAGAAATTCAAATTTTTAAGTGCTGGGTCACTGGGGCGTATGTGGAATATAGACAACGACTTTTTTTCTTTTTATGGTATTAATGTTCTCTCAAATTTATTATTTTAATATTGATAGTTGTAACCTTTGAAAAATTTTTAATGTTCAAGTTTGGTAAAGTATTTATTGACAAGTTTGTTAGTTTTTGTTTGGTTGTGAATCTTTTCTAATGAAAACTAGAGTTATTTCAGATCCTCAATTGTATGTTACGCGTTAAAGAAATTATTTCGTAAATAACATTCCACTTTTTATTTTTATTTTTTGTACAAAAGAAATAAAAAATTAGACTGATTCATGCGTTCTTCACAATTCACAATAGCTACCTATCCAAACAATTTTATACAAAATCCAAGAAGCAAAAAAAAAGTATGTACCTACCCAATTTCATTAATAAATCATGGTTGAATGCACATACTGAATGTACATATTTTTTGGCATTCAAAAAAAAAAAAAAAAAATATTTTACAATTGAAAAATTCCTTTCAGGATTATAACGTTTAAGGAATTTAACCCTTTTCGACAAGGAACGAATATAAAAGCTGAAATATTTTCAACGAAATATAGAATAAGATTTTTTTTATATATGTATATATTTAGTTGATATCGATATTATACAGATGGCATACGTAATTTATAGAGAAATAAGGATATAAGAAAAGATTTTGGAGTGAATTGGAAAAATATGTGAATTTTGGAAAGACTCTTCACACTGAGGTGAAACTTTTCGGTTTATTCTTTTAAACATAAACCAATACCCTTATTTTATATTCAAGAATTATGTTTCTAATATGTATTTTTATGGTTACAGTTTATTCATAAAGGCACATTGAAAAAAGGTACATGTTGATGTTTTTTAATCCTGAAAGAGTAGTTTTCAATCTATGTTAACTTTGTTGTTTGTTTTTAAAATACCTTAAGTGGAGACTATTTATGCCAGATTTTTTTATTTTGTTCCAAAAGTATGAAATCACAAAGTATTAACAACTCAAAAAACGATCAGGTTCTAATAAT
Source organism: Episyrphus balteatus (assembly GCF_945859705.1). NCBI lineage: Eukaryota > Metazoa > Arthropoda > Insecta > Diptera > Syrphidae > Episyrphus > Episyrphus balteatus. Next base: position 40,413,673 of record NC_079134.1, read on the forward strand.
TTCCGTTTTAAATTTGGTTTTCTTTAGAAAAGGGTTTGTCCCTAAAAATCTTTCTAAGAATATTTTTTTTTTATTCACTAGGATATTTCTGTGAATCCTTAGTTTTTCGATAGGTTTTCGGAATTTTAAAATTTCTAAACAGCTTTTGCCAGTACATCTTACGTGTAGTTTTGACATGGAATGTATGAAGAATTTTGTAACTTCAAACTTAAAGCTTGATGTTTTAAAGGTAACTTTCAATATATTTGGGGAGTCGTCAAAGGTCTTCTGTATTCTTTGCTTAAATTAGGACGCACTTCTTCTTTACTTTTTTCTTGTAGAATTTACACATATTCCATTTTGAGGCGTGATTTTAAATCTGTATTACACCAAGCTTTAAATCCCATTTTCTTTTTACCTCTAACTGCTTGATTTAACGAAAGAAAGAATAAACGGAAAATTTGGGTAACCAACCCTAAGTTTGCTGTGAAAAGGATATAAGACCGACAATTTTGTTTTTAATAGAAGACAGGTAATTTATAATCTAAATAAAAGTGGCCCTAGGTGACTGTCATGTGGTACACCATATTTTATTGAAAATCAAAGATATTACTGCTCTAGGTTTGACATTTTTTTCAAGTAAACGAAAAAAAATTTAAATGGGAGTTCAAGGTAGTCGATTTCTTAAAATTTAATATTGAGAAACTAATTGATTCACGCAGAAAAGTAAAAAAAAAATGTTTTAAGTAAAATACTTTTCTATTGATAAATAAATACTTTAAAAATAGTGTTTTAAGAATGAACCGATTTTTGCGAAAAATCAATTAATCGATTTTAATAAGAAATGTGGCATTTTACTAAAAATACTTTGATTTATTAATTTTTTTTTTTTTTTTCATTTTAATAAACATCTTGTGTGTCGTTGTTTTATTGTTTCAAAATTGAATTGGTTTAAACTTTGCACATTAAGCTCAGATCCACTTTACATTTGACAAAGTTTCCATAACATGAGAACTCCAAATATGAACACGGCTAATCTGTCAAATAATCTATTACAAATTACATGCAAAGGCTCCTTTTAGATTCATTTTGACAGCCAAGCGCGGTGAAACTTAAATGGTGAAAATATGCCGTGTTTTTTCATATACGCGATCAGAAGTGCATGAGTAGAGTTGTTCTAGAAGTAAATGTACTAGATCATCTACTCATAAGTAAAGAGTGAGTGACACTTCTTTTTCTCTGTCAACGAAGTTGTATACTTTGCAACTGGCCCTAACAAATTTTTGACAGTGGGTCTAAACTGTTTGACGTTTTATGAACTTAAATGATTTACCCAAATTGTTTTTAAGACGTGTTCAAATTCATGCAAACTTTTCCTTAAGCTTTCCATTTATATTCTATTATTTTTTTAATGCAACTCTAATTCTGTAAAATCTAATTCCTATTTTGTATTGTTTTCTTTCTATTTCAGGTACGTGTGCTTTTTGGATTACAAATGCGTAGTAATAGTGCATAACCAAAAATAATGATGTAAGTTGAATGATTACTTTTATTTGTGTGAGTTGCTAAATTACAACAAAAAATAGAACTAAACCTCAAAAAAGCAACATTACCATACATATAAATATTTTTTTTTATATATATAAGTATACTGACTATCTCAAAAAAAAAACACAAGTATTACTACTTATAATTATTATTATTAACCACCCCGCGATAACTACTACAACTGCAGTTTAGAAATAAAAAATTAAAAAAAAAGATGTTATCAGCCTCTTATCGAACAAAAAAACAAAAATCGCAAAATATTTGTTTAAGTTAGATATTTTTTTTTTTTTTTTTCAAACCACTTACGACCAATTCTACTACAAATATTTGGATATTACTTTTTATTAAACTCTCTATTTTTTTTTATTTAATTTTTTTATCTTATCTTATTATTACACACATGACTAATATTTCGAGTTGTTTTTATTTTTCAGATTATTTTTTTTTTTATTCTAATTTTTCTATTCTTTTGATTTTTTTCTTTTTTGAAATTTAACTCAAAGAAAAATAAAAAAAAAAAGAAAAGGAACAAAGTGTTGTTTATTTATTTAGTTTTTATATATATTTTGGAACAAAACAAAAAATTATTGTTATTTTATTTAATGGTTTTTTCTGTAAAAATAAAATATGACATTTTGTTATAAAAAAAAACACAAAAACAAAAATAAATTAAAAATTTCTACACAACTTTTGGAGACAAATGTTTTTTTTTTTTTCATTTTTTTTTGTTAAAATTATACTAAAACCAAAAATAGTCTTGTATTTTTAACCTTTTCTTGACTTCAAATTAAAGTTTTTATTCTAACAATTCTTAAGTTGTTCGTAGTTTTTATTATAATTTTTTTTTTTTTTTGTTAAGTTTAAGTTGAGTAATCCCCCAAACCAATGATGATGAGATGAAACTTTTTCCTGGTCGATAGAGGGTGATGCTATAGAATTTTGTCTTGTCTTATCTCAAATTGCAATTCTTTTATATTCTTCTTATTCCACCTTCATCCGTCAGTCTTGTTAAATCCCCCAAGATGATGATGATGATGGTTCCCAGAATAGCTGATGGCTCCCTTGTTGTATTATGTATATACACTGAGAAAAATAACTTCAAGAAATTCATATTAAACAAAATTTTAACTCTTTAGTAAATTCTACAATTTTTGATATTGACTTTAACAACAAACTGTATTATCGACACTATATTTCTCTTACTAGCAACGTCGATACTATAGTTTGAAAAACGGAAATATGTCAGTACGTAATATTTAAGTGGCTTATATTGGATACCTAAGTGGCATTGTCTATGTGAAAATGTACACTGCCTTACCGTCTCTTAACTTGAGTGTGGACTGTGAAAATGACACTATTTCCAATGGCGGCCACTTTTGTGCCATTAACTCGACTGTAACAATGCTCATCGAACTAGAGGGTGAAGGGTCGGTAAGGTAGTGCTTTTATTTTTTACATTGTACATGTATTACGAAACTGCATGGAACATTCCTTACTGATGCAGAATAGCTAGAGTAGATCTAGGTACTAGTAAATGTACTAGATCATCTACTCAGTGGTAAAATAGTACGCAGATCGATGTTTTTATGTGTCCGTACTGTTGTATGTATCTGTTTTGTTTTTAATCTTGGTAGTGCTTTTTGCGATGGGCTTCCAAAGCGAACTGTATTACCGATGGTTGTAAAAGTGCAAAGTTTTTTTTGTATAAGTCGCTACCGTAGTACTGAAACTGGAACAAATTAATAATTGAAGGTTTGTTTGATGACTTTATAATAGTTTCCAAGTGCGATGCGATGGATGGATGAATTGATATTGATTTGTAAAATTGGAATCAACTTAACTGTGGTTCCTAAAAATGCAGTTTACTTAGTTGAACTGATCACATAAACAAATTTTCTAGTTCGAACTTGCAAATTTAACAGAGTTCTGGACATAAACATTTCTAAAAACACTTGTATAACAGTTTTTGTCGATTTCTTCTTTTATTTCTCTGAGTGTTTCCCTCTACACACAGAGTGTGGAGTTATGTCTTGTCATGTCTGAATAGAACACCCCCATATCTGACGTTTGACAAAGACCGCAAAATGGAGACTCACCACTACCACTGCCGCCAATGTGACACCAGGCGCACAAAAACCATCACCCCATTCTCTTGTTAAGTTCTTCAAACTTTTCATGCGTTACTGTCTCGGAATTTTTTGGGTTGTCGTTTCTTGTTTCTTGTGTATTTTTTTTTTTTTTTTTTGTTATGATTTCTTTTATATGATTATAATGTATATGACTCTGGTGTAGATATGTGTGTAGACTTTGTTCCATTGCGGCACCACCGCCACCGATGACAGATAGCACATGATGAAAGTTGAACAATGTTCTTATCAATACCTACTTATAGTTGCTGCTGCTGCTGCCTCTTATGTGTCGTGTACGGTATGCGCTTCTGTTTTGTGTGCGACGCAATACAACAAAGTCTACATTATGTAGATTTTCACTTCCATGCTGTGTACTGTGCTATAGCCAATTCTTATCTAGTCGGCAATTTATTGCAGATATTCCTTTACCCAAAACCATTGAGTTTATTATAATACTTTTATACATATACATAGAGATATTTATTGTATCTGTGTGAGTGTGTTTGTATAAAAAAGAAAATAAACGTTTTTACTAAAAAGAATTGCCGTCTCTGGTTTTATCCATTTTCTTTATTTTTTTTTTTTTTTTGTTCTGTGTGTGTTCTTTGTTTTTGAGGGTATTCTTGCTGATTAACTGTTTTGAATGCTTAGATTGTATTACACACTTATCTGCAGAGGAGAGACCAAAGAAAGCATTTTGTGCGATGCGATGGGGGAGGCACATAGGGATGATGTTGAAAATTTGAACCAAGAAGACGCAGAAGAAGGAGGATGTGAAGTTTGAGTGCTCTTTGAATCTTCTTTTCTTTTTTTTAGGAATATACTGCGTTGTTAGAAGAAGAAAAAGATTGTTGCCAAATTTCACCATAAAAAAGATTAAAACGGATAAGACAAAGTAGAGAAATCCTTTTTAATGGTCTTTGCGAAAATAATTCTCAACCGTCTTCATTCCCATTTTCCTCCTGCAGTATACATCAAAAGTTTATTTTTTTTTTTGTTTCTTCCAAAAATTCTTTAGCTAAAAGTTTTTATCGTTTGCCTGCATACAATGTGAATTCTTTGGGTCAGTTTCAATGGAAGATAAATAGAAAAGAAAATAAGAAGTTTAATAGGTTTAAGGGAAGATCGCCCAATTGAACAAATTCGTATATGTATATGCTTAACTGGCTGATTTTGAAGAATTCTTGTTTTTGGTATCAAAACCTTTTCGTTAAATCTACTACAGACCTGTTTGAAACTTTGTTTTTTGAACCAGTTTTCGACTTGTAATGAATAAAATTCTTCTAATTTCTTGAACACTTACTCTCACATTCTTTCTAGTTTTAGTTATATTTCTGGAAAAAAAGCTCCTAAAAAGCTCCATTCTTGTTTCTTGGAAAATTGTACTTAAACCTAAAATTATAATTTTGAAGTAGATGGTAAAGAAAATAAAAATAAAAAATCCAATAAAAATCATCGACTAGTAAGAGCTTTTATACGAAAAGCTTACGAAACTTTGGGAAAGCTTTTGCATACTATAATTATGATGTTCAGTTCAATTTGATTTCGATCCTCTTTTTTTTTTCTTCTAAATTTTGTGTCATGCATTGGTAGGATGTTATAAGACATAATATATTTTGTAAAAGCTCACAAAAAGCTCTACTTTCTGTTATTATATTTGAATTTTCTGTTTAAGATCTAATAAGTGTTGTAGGATGATAAATAGAAAACACCACATCTCGAGTTCTTACTATCCTTTCCTACTTTTTGAGTATTTATTTGAAAAAAAAAAAAAAAAAATCAAAGGAAAATATATTACATTTTTTTTTTCAAAAGCTCTGTGAAAAAAATTGACTTTTTCTTTAAAGATCATTCATTAAATACTGCGACATGCTAAATAAAAGGACAACAGTAATACACAAAAAAGGTTAATAAAATTTTAAAAAAGCTTTAAATCACAATAAAGCTTTTTTCATTTGATCCTTTAAGATCTTCCAACTAGCGGTACAGAATGCCAAATAAAAAACAATCCAATATCATCAACTGGCAAATGTTTTTATATCAAAAACTAAGTGTTTAAAAGAGCTTTTGAAAAGCTCTTTTTTACTATATTTAAAACACATATTAGCTTTCTAATTTCTTTTAAAAAGCTACATTTTAAATAAACAAATAAGAAGAAATTGGATCTCCCAAGCCTTAAACTTTTAAATGTTAACTGAGCTTTTGGCGTGCTTTTAAAATCGTTTAAATCAATTAAACAATTCTAAGATTTCTTTAAATGCAATTTATTACTTGAAACTTTTAAAAGATTCTTTATGATGATAGGTGAGCTTGGAAGTAATTTTGCTATCCAAACCAAAAGCTTTTCTGAAAAATACTAGGCAGTCACTAATTTTAACATATAAAAATACAAGAAATTAAATAAAAATAAATTTCTATGAAAATTTTCTTCATACTGTTTTAAAATCCGATGCAAAAAAGAAAAAAAATCCAACAAAATGACATTGATGATGACGATGATGATGAGCTAAATTTCATTGCTTTCTCTCCAAATAATGAAGTAAAAAATACACACTGCGAAACTTTTATTTATTTACAGATCCCTTTTACTTTTGGTCCTCTTCCTTTTTGGAATCCCTTAATCGTCCTTTTTATTTATTTTTTTTCCGTTTTTTTTTTTTGTATGAAATATGTCAATTAAATGCAAGAATAAATTCTGTTTACGCCATAAATGTGGTATGAGAGAGTGTTGTATAATGCTGTAAAATGTATAGATATCTTTTAAGTTTTTTTTTTCCTGAGTTGTAATTTTTTTTTGTTTGTTTTTAAGTTGACGTCAGTTGTCCATCCCATATTTTTTTTTATACACTCTTATATTATATATAATATATATATATATATTTAATGGAAAAAATTGTGGATAATGATGATGGGTTTATGGTTTCTTCAATGTGAAATTTTATTAATTAATGTCATGTTGTCTCTGAGGACTCGTTCGTCCAGTGGATGTTTCTTTATACTTTGTGTCATTGTTTTAAGAGTTTATGTAACTCAGTTTCGAAAATAAGAAATAAGGGCACTCGAGAGAGTTTCTGTTTTGTTTTATAATTTAAAGTGCTCATGAAAATGTAAAGACAAAATAATGAAATAAGTGCAATTTTTTAAATTGATAAAATAAAATCTCAGTTTTAACACCATTATTTATGGTTGTGTGCATTTTAATTTTTTTTTTTGCGATTTTATTATTTTATTTTAAATCAAATAAAAACGATTAAACTGTCGTTTATGATGAGGATGACTTAAATTTTGCAAGTGCAAAAAATCCTCTGATAGATATGCCTTAGTTTTTCAAATTTAATTACATTTTGGTTTACATAAAAGTAATAGATCGTTACCGTTTTATTCAAAAATAAAATAATAATAACTTATGGATTCTGTGATTCTTTCAAAAATTACACGTTCCATATTCTCAAAACTACACCTTTGGTATGGTAACAAGTATTTGTTATTTTCTCGCTAAAACTTCCCTCACTGCTGTCAATTGTATTCAAAATTCTCAGCACATTAGGTATTATCACACTAATTTCCCAGTGTGCCTTGATAAATAATTCCAATTCACAGTAGCTTTCATTATTCAAATCTCTTTGGAAAAGGACTTCCTTAATTTTTCATTGAATTTTAATCCATTAGAATTGACATTATGACGTAAGTACTGAAAAAAAAGTACTAGAATAAGGTAAAATTTTCTTATATCGTAAATCGAAATCCAGTTGCTGCAAAGCGTTGCAATTATAGTTATTGATTTTATATAAAATTGGTTAGTAGGTTGAAAAAGTTCTTATATTAAATTATTCAGTTACGGAATCAATGACAGCTGTCGATTTAATATTATTGATTGCAAAACCTTATAAATATTTAAGAATATAGATGTCATAATGTTACTTTTGTGCAACACAAATTATTTAAACTGCCTTTGTATATTGAAAATGATTTCAATCTTCAATTTGACGAAAAATTGTACAGTAATATTAATTACACAATTTTTTCAAACGAATTTATAACAAATTATAACAGTGTATAACAGATTATCTCATTTTTGTTTGCAAAAATTAAGTAAACAAACAAAAAACACAACAACTGTAAGCAATTTTGGTCTGATGGTATGCATGGCTTCTTAATAAATATTCACAAACGTCAAAATCTCTACTTCGATGAATCTGACATTTGAATATCTCTTTGAGAAGCAAATACAGAAACTGTGTACATTATATTTGTACTGAAACAAATCAACAATTTCATTTTTTTTAATCTTCTTTTACTGTTTTTGGAACTGTATATCTGTCATTTTTGTATAATAGATTATGCCAGTTTTGTGTGTAAAAATTAAGCAAATGTACAAACAGAACAAACATCAAAATCTTCACTTTGATGAATCTGACATTTTGTTATTTCTTTGGAAGCAAATTCGGCAACTTTTAGTAAAAAAAATTAATAAAATTGAAAAAAGAATCGTTAAGTCTTGCAAATTTAAACCTGTCACTTTCATTAAAATTGTAGTTGTCACTTTTGATTTTGACAGATAAGCCCCTTTTGGACTATAAACTTTCTCTTAACCCAAACATAAACCAATTGTTTAAAATCTTTGAAACTTCAATTTTGACATTTTCTAAATGTCAAGGAGTCGGTAATCTAGTACATTAAAAGCATTATAACACTTTGTTGCATTACAACAAATTATTAAATTTCTTAAATTATAAAATTTTTACTTTGTTTTAAAGAGAGATAACATATCACACACTCAATAAATTCACACTAAAATTTAATGCAACACGACGACACAACGAATGAACGTCATGCATTCATGTGTAACAGGAAATTAAATTGATTTGCATGAGAGATTACCAGAAGCTGCTTCTGCTTGCCGTCGTTGTTGCTGCTGTGTGTATATGTCTTTATAACACATATATTGTAACAATTATAATTATCATTATAATTGTTTAGAACGCATTATATACATTTCATACAAATGGTTTTCGGTATATTTGTTGGTGTGAGCTTTAGACCTGACAATAAAGTGGTTTTGTTGACAACCGCACAACAACGAACGGTTTTCACTCCCTCATCTCACTTTGAAAAGCAGCATCATCATCATCACCATCATTTATTGTATAAAACAATACTTAGGATAAAATGTGTTTTGCCAGTAAAATTCATTTGAAAATGTTTCTAATCAAATGTGCAAAAATTATTGTTATTATTATTTTCCATAAGTAATGACACTTTCAAAAGATTTTCCAAACTGCTATAATAACAATGGTAATATAATTGCACCATCAACCATTTCAACCATAAAATTTGTGTTGCTTTACCGGTTTATTGTGTCAAAATTATAATACTAGTACAAAAACCTACCAATAGATGTCGTCTATATGTGTAAATGTATAGACATAAAACAAGTGAACCGCTATACCAACTCGTTATTCAATTCGACGAGTTTAGTTACATATAAACGATCGTTTTCAATGAGGAACTATTATAATAAGACACACCCGCAGCGGTAGTAGGAAAAAAAATGTATAATTAAAATTATTGTAATTATTCATTAGACTTCGTCGTTCGTCGTCGTGTCGGTTAAATGTGAACTTTGTCCTGGGGTATAATAGGTATGTCAACTAATGGCTATTAGTGCTGGTACCATTATTATCATCACCATCAGTTTGAATATAGAGTTAGTCAACAACAACAACAACAAAAAAGTATATACATGCCGAATAATAAATTCAACAATTTAAATGTTATGACTGAATGAATAGATAGATGATGATGATGATGGTGATGACCTCAGTTAAGGAGAGCCTTGGTCAGTTTTGAAGTGACAGAGTTTTTAGTACATTTTTTTTTTGGTTTTCTTTGTATTAGAATATTAACCATAAATTAATTTCCATTTAATCAGCAGCGTCATCGTTTTGTTGGTTTCAAATGTCAAAACCATTGATTAAATGTCAATTTAGAGACTTTTGTTATAAGTAACGAATCAATGCATAACATCTCTAGTTAATTTGACAGTTCAAAACTATAAATAGCGATTCGCTGAAATGAAGTTGGCTGCAAATGTCAAAAATATTACGAGTTCTACTTTATTCACAAATTTTGACAGTTCTAAAATAGTGACGGTTTTGACGAAATATGAAAGTACTAAAACTTATTAGATCACTGCTCCAAACCTCTGTCATTTACATTGCGTATACACAAACAAATGACAACAGTTTTTTCTTTAAACTACAAATTTGTCCATTTGACAGCTGAAATAAAATGCTAACATGTTTTTTCGATTTGCAATTTATAAAATTTAAAATTGAAATAAACTCTGTTTCTCTTAAACGATTACAAAATGTCAAATGAATCTTCATTGTATGCAATCAAAACAAAACTTAATAACCGTAAAACGACAGTTGTTTTTTTTTTTTTTTTTGACAAATGCAACTTACGTGGTGAAATTATAAATTGCCCATATTATCTTCTGTCAAGCTGACTGCATCAGTGAACTGTCATGTTTTTCAATTTATCATATTTCTTCATTATCCCCACCAAAATTCATTTAATTTGTCACTTTCTAGTGATATTTATTTTTTGTATGTACCTTTTGACCAAATTAGATAATCTATATCAAACATTGTTACTATAATTTAACAAATTGTTTGATGCACACAACCTTACCTTCTCCCACTCGTCTTCTCTCTACACAAAAAAAAGCATTCAGTTCGTGTTTGCTGCTTTTGTGCATTACTATAAATTATTGTACTTTGCCAAAAAAAATATATATTTTTCTTCCCTTTCTACCTTGAAATCAAAGAAAGAAAGAAATAAAATTGAAGCAAAAATATATCAAAAAAGGAACAACAACAACAAAACATGAACGACAAGTTATTTCTATTTCGATCGTTTCGTTTTGGTAATTGTTGCCAAATTGCAATATAAACGAGTACATGACGTGCGCGCTTTGGCGAAACCGCTTATTATGTCGCTCGCTAAAAAGCATTTTCTCCGGGTTGCATTGAATTTTTGTGTGCTCACTGTGTTGCTCACTGTGTTTTATGAACACGGCTAGACTTTGATGGTTTAAATGATTAGGGCCTTTATCTTTATTTATTTATTTATTTGGAGCGTTCCTGACTTTGGAGATGGTAGACTACTCGGGAGTAGATGATCTAGTACCTACTACAATTAACACATGATCTTCCGCAAGAGTCAATAGAAAGGTGTAGTTTTTGTACTAGATTCCTAGTCATGAGCAGTATACGACCTCGAAGGGAACGTGGCTAATGTGATGAGGAGTAAACTGTCAAAATTGGCCGTGTTCACTACTCTCAGTGCTTTTTCAAGTTTACTATTTCATATCGATATATATCCATTATTTGGTCAATTTCAACTTTTTATCTTTTAACAACGAAGTTGTCAATAATTTTCTTAAAGATTCTATTAATTTTGTTTCTGACCGAAATTGTACTAGATTATCAAAATAAAATTATAAACTACTTTGATACAGAACAAAAAAAAAATGTAATTTTCCTTGATTCCAGAGCTGATTAGATTTTGTTTATTGACAAAATTGTACTAGATTATCAAAATGCCTTGCTCGACTTGGAGAGATTAAACAGAATTTGTCTGTGATTTTTTGTCAAAAATATTGGCTCAGACAGAAGCTATGAGCTGTGTTTAACGTCAGTGGGTATGAAAGAACATTTGAATTCTTGAATTCATATCCATTTGGGCAAAAGAGCAAGAGGAGATCTAGATGTAAATGTACTAGATCATCTACTAATGAGAATTTTACCATCATTTTATTGGAACGTGGCTAAAGTGACTCATATTCAATGTTTGGTGTGTTCTAGTACTAATATATCGAGCACATTTGGGGCGTCATATTATCTATTCCTCTACTGTCATTGAAGACAATATTGTTTATCGTTGAAGCTCTTCTCTCTAAATTTTGATTGTCATGATGAAATTTGTTAAATTAAATTAAATAAAAAAATAAGAGAAAAAAAAAAAAAACAAAACGACGATCAAATGAAATTAGAGGTGAGATTTTCTCATCAACATTCCCTGTGTTTTAACTTTGACCTTTTGATCTGATGTCTATTTGTAGTAGATGCAATAAATAGGAGAATTGTATTTTGTTCCCATGTTTACAATTTAAAAATAGAAATTCCTTTTATCTAAAAATTACGTCTTCAATTTAGGTTTTTATTGGCAAATTCTCTACAACTTTTATTTAAAAATATCAAAATGTCATAAATAAATCAAATCCTGTAATTTTACTGAAAAATAGTTTTAATATAGAATAGAATCTTACCAAAACGTAATAGATGCAAAAAAGCCAAATTGAGCGCATTCTCCTCATAATTTATTCCTCCTATTGTTCCCAATTTCTAGCGCAGCTTGAGCTATATAGTGAAAGATTATAATCGTACAAGAAAACAATTTAAAGTTGAATGAATTGCATTTATTTTTTAACATGAAAATCCATTTGTAGAACATTGATGGCAAACAAGAAAAAAAAGTAATAAAAACGTTGATGAAATGCAATAAAAAACTAAGAAAATAAAAAAACCAAAAAGGCGCAGAGTCAGAAACGATAATAACCATAAAGTAATAGACGAATTGTGGTTTTTTTTTTAGTTGGGGAGAGAAAAAGGAGTGCATTGAATGGCTTTTGTGGCAGTACAAAAGTTCATTTGCGCCTCGCAATGTGCACCTAATTTGCATTATAATGCAAATAGGTGACTGTAATTTAGCTAGTATTCTTCATTACGTTTATATTTTTTTTCTCTCTCTTTTTTGAATTTTTTATTCGTACTCAATTTGCTGCTGCTGGGGGTATATTATTTGCTCGATTTAAAATCCCCGTCTCTATTGAATAGAAAATAAAAAATTTATAATAATATATTTCTTTTTGGATTTAAACGTATAATTTCACTCTATTCTTGCCGAATAAAGTCACCATTTTTCAATTCAAAGAAAAAATTATAATAAATAAACCGATTAAAATAATACAAAAAAAAAGATCATAAAAGAGTTATTAGATTTCTATTTGGTGTATTTTAGTTTTAAAATTTGAAACACGTCACGTAATCGTTGCCTGGCCATTTATAGTTTTGTAGGTGCTAAGTTGAATGGCTTTTTTTTCTGAATTTATTAAACACCTGGGTTTAATATGGAACGTGCTCTGACAAAAAATTTGAATCCTAACAAAACTGGATAATATTTGTGACTCCATGTCCCATGGCCATGGTCTTGGCCAGCATTGAGATAAGCAAAGGCGGATAGTGATATTTTTTAAGGTTGACTTATCAGAATCGAACGTTTATTCACAAATTCTTTATTGCCTTAAGATTTGCGCTTATTTTGCAATTTGTTGTCAGTAATCTTTTTGTACTAGATTTATTTATTGAAATTAAACTTGTACATTTTGAAATGACAAAATACTCATAAGGACTTGATAAGCGGTTAATTTTAGTATAGCGTACATTTAAAGATATCAGCGATTCTCATCTACTTGCAAAAAAGAGCAGTTAGAAATGGTAGTAGTAGATTATTGTATTTAATGAAAATACGGAAAATGAACTTCATTCCGATTCAAATTGTTTCTCGAAAAAAAAACAAAAATTTAACTATATAAAACTTTCTTATAAGTCTTTGTTAAAAAAATCTACTACAATTCCAGATTTTATAACGTAACGTATAGATCGAAAGCAATAGCTGCGTTCCTTTAGGGAATACTCTTGAGTAGGTGATTAGCGGATCTAGTACTTCAATCAACACGTTATCTTCTGCTCGAGTAGATAGGAATGTGCAGTTGTTGTACCTGATTTCTACTCCTGAGTTAAGTAAAATATTTTTTTTATACAAAAATTTTATAGTTGAGTGATTTTCTTTTCTAAAATATATAAATTTGCTAAATCAAATTATCCTGGCTTACTGTCAAATAATGAGGATATTGAAATTCAACTTGATGTGAATCGATACTTACACAATGATAGATTTTTTATTTCATTGTCGAAAATTATTTATGTATATTTTTCTTCCTGTTGAATATGTTTAGATAGGTACATAAAGAATTTTCTCAATAATAAGGTGTGTTTGTTTTCTTTTTTTGTTTTACATACCTTTTTGTAATACCACACCCAATTTTAATATCCCCCAAACCTGGATATAAAAAAAAAAGAATACTTCTATTACAATCCCAATTCCAACATATACCTAAACGCAATCCTAAAAGCATTTTCTTCCCCTTCCATTCATCTTTGTCGTTAGCGCCGGGTTCCTTGGCAGGTTTTTTTGTTTTTTTTTCTTTTCTTTATATTTCATTTCCAAAAATCTCATTTATCATTTCAAAATGACAAAATTGCCAACGTGAGCAATTTTCTTGTCCGTTAGAAGTCGAAGAAAAAAAAAAAAAAACGTATAATAAAATCCTAATAAAATTTATTCGAAATGACAAGAACGTATAATGAGATCCTGATAGGGACACGGGGGGAAGGATAACATCACAAAAATGAGCTTTGGTCAGGAATTTACAAAATTTTGTGGTCATTTACAAAGATGAAAGACTTACATAATTTGAAAAAAGAATAACGAACGAAAAAAAAAAAATACAACAATGATGAAACAAAAAATGAATTATGTGATTCGGATATGAGGTTGTTATAAGGATTATGAAAAGAAAATTAATAATTATAAGAAACGCAATTTAAAAAAAAGGACTTAAATTATTCAAAGGAAATGTAGAAATGAAATTTTGTTCGGATAATTCGTTATCAAAAATTGCAATTAAGGTATATTAATTATTTAATGTTTGTCTAGAAATAAATACAATGCTTTAGTTGGCTCGTTCCCTTTCAGTTTTCAATAAGTCTTTAAATTAATCTACTACTTTTTATATTTAAACAAAATTCCTGAATGGGTTTTCTGGGTTGTGTTTTTCTTACAAGAACTCCTATTCGGTTGTACTAGAATATGATATTGTTGCATTTAGAAGTACTTTGTCATATCCAAGAGATCATCCTAATTTACATATTATATTGGCCGTGTTCACGTTTATGAGTAGAAATCTAGTACAACAACATATCTACTCGAATAGAAGATCAGGTGTTGATTATAGTACTAGATCTACTAATATTTTACTTATAAGTAGTCTACTACATCCAAAAGAACGCGGCCATATATATTGACTCATAGCAAATTGTAGTAGAATAATAATACAAAATACCAGGGGTACGAATTTCCTCTGTAATAAGGTTTTTCTGCTAAAATAGATAGAAATAAGATTATTATAGAGTTAAACACTGTAAAATATACTCGTAAAGCCATCCCGCTTAAAATTGGAAGTCGATTGTGATTGGACGTACCTACAGACGCGTCTTTAAACATTCAAACAAAATTGTAGTAGAATATTAATTGAATTCACTCTTACCGCGTTGTGTAAAATACTGGCATTATGTATAATTTGTATTATACTTTGAATTAAAACAAGAGCCCAGAAACGTCTTTGACAGCAAATTGTAATAGAAGATGGTACCTTTTTCATGAGTGCCTTATAAAATAAAAATAAAGTAGAGCTTGTGTAGTTGGTAGTACTAGATTATTGTTTTTACCCACAAATATGTACTTTACTTCAATAAGTGTCCTTAATGAAATGAAAAAAAAATTGTAATAGAATTCGTTTTGAATTTGCTATAATTTATTGTCTAAAACACTGGCATTCTATAAAATTTGTGTTATTATTTTTTATAAAAAACAAATAATAAATTGATTAAAACAAAAATTGGAAAAAAATCATCTTTTTGTAACAACTGTCAGTTTCGTAACGTAATGTAATGACCGTCATTTTTATGTTTAATAGATTCAAACGATGTTTACAATCTTATTGTTGGCTATATTTTATGATTATGTCATCTTTTTTTGATCAAGTTTTCTTCCTAAGCCATACAAAAAGTGAGACAGTCTTTTTGGAATTGCAATCACGTTGTCACATTGCAACATTGTAATTTCTTTTTTTCTCTTTCTACATTATATCTAGAAACAGAAATACTGTAAGAATGAGAAATAATTAAAAAATAAAAGAACTACCCTCTGTTAATTTTATTATATCTACGTATTTCTGCGTAAAGCTTTGTGCTGCTGCTGGCTTGTGATGTTGTGTAATGCAATCATATAACGTAATATAACAATCAAAGTGATTGCATTACATACGAAGCAATCTTATGGTCCTTTTTTACTTATTCTTTCTTATTTTTTTGTATTACGATGGACTTGCTTCAAGTTTTCGTAACATACATAACATCTCTCTTCTCTAGGCTTCCGCAATAAAACAAACCCACAGCAACTATAGGAAAGTACCTACCACCACACCAAACAGTCTGTCAGCCAGCCTGTCCTGGGTCCTGCCAGCCAGTTGAGTCAACCCCATCCTTTCGTCATGTAATTAGAATTGATTTTCGGATCGATATATTCTAGGGAAATTTAATCAAGGAACAACAATAACAGAGTTTCTCAATTCTCAATTCAGAGCTGTTTCTTGTGTGTGTGTGTATGTTTCGAAGAAAGGATATACATTGTAGTGTTGAGGGCATTTTGGATATGGAATGGGCAGGAGTGGACAGTGTTAGTGATGATGATGATGATGATGATGACGATGATGGTGGTGGTGCTATTGTTAGAATGTGATATCTGAAGAAAATATGGGTGGACGGGTTGGGAATTGAGGGTGTGACACAATCCGGACAATGTTCCCTTCGAAAAAAGGAGCCTTCCAACGTGATATATTGATAGAGAATAGCAATAGGTATTATAACAACAGCAGAAATTCCAACAAAATACAGGAACTTGCCGAGGAGAGATGGGTTATAGTCGACAAGGGTCGACTATAGAATGACAGAGATTGTTGATGATAAACTCTCTTTTATATATGTATCTATATGTATGTGTATGGTATATGCGTTGGCACTAAGCAACAGTATAAAATTGAAATACAAAAAAAAAAATTTTATTGAATTCAAAAGAGAATGTTATGTCGATTTTTTTGTTTTTTAATTCGTGCGTAAGACGATTGACGATATATGTTGGAAAGGACCTTTTTAAATATTTAAAAACCCTACAGGCTTCTGTATCAAGGTATGGTATATAGAAATTCATTTCTACCCACATTCCTTATGGAGTTTTACAATTTCCGTTTTTTTCTTGTCAAAGGTCTAATAATAAAAAAAAAAAAAAGACTGTTATTAGGGGGAATTTTTGTACAGCTGTGTTGTTTTAATTGTGCTAATAAAAAACTCATACGTTTTTTATTGCGTCGACAAAAATTAAAAAAAGGTTTTAGAAATTGACTTGCCAAATATCAAAATAAGTACTGTGTTTCATTATTTAACTCAAAATACAAAAATAAAAAAAAAAGTCTGATTTCAATGAACTTTTGGTGGATTTGGGGACTTAGAAACAACAAAATATTGGGTAATTTTAAAACGTAATTGCTTAGTGTGTCAAAAATTCTACTAAACAAATATTTGTACAGAAATTCAAAACACCTTTAACATGCTGCTATCGTTGAACAATATTTCTATTTCTATGCATGAGGCGCTATTAAACTGAAAGTGACTGTTTTTATAAACAATCGTAAAAGCTTACGGAAAATTTTGATTTTTAACAAAATTTCCAAAATATCGTCACCAAATAGTCAAATATTTTGTCATTGGTTTACTAAACTGAAATTTAAGATAGATCTCGTTCCATTGGGGGGTGGTAAACTACTCATAAGTAGTTGATCTAGTACATTTACTTCTAGATCTTTTCATGCTCTTTTGCCCGAGTAAATTGGAATTGCATATTGATTTCAATGAAAGTGATATCCATTAAAATTTTTTGACAAAATGTTTAGAGACCTGAAGTTTTATGTCCGTTTTTGGCAAACTTTTGCGTCATCATCGTACTCACATTTCATCAGTTTTCTTCTGCGTAGTTTCTTTTCTACTTATTCTTAATTGAACAGAGCTTAAATACATTTGTAGAAAATTGTAGCAGATAGACCATACGTCATATTTTTTTTAAGATACCTGCCATATTTGCTGCGATATTGCTGACAGCTGGTTTCAAAGTTATACGTATGGTGATCTAGTACATTTACTTGTAGATCTACTCATGCTCTACTCCCCGAGTAGATGGGATTTGCATTATTTTCGTTGAAAGTATGTCCTATACATTAATCTATTACTACCATCTACACCTGCTTTCTGTGTGAGTAGAGTAGATAAAAAGTGGAAGTAGATTAAAGTAGATACTCACAAGTACTTTTCCACCTCCAAAGGAATTCGGCTGTAATTGTGACACATGTACCAAGTTCCCATTAGAGTTGGAAAAGTAATCATGGATAAACACAAAATCTAGTCATACCAATTGCACATGCTCTGCTGCGCGAAACTGCATTGATTTCTGTGAATGTACTACAACTCATGGAAAATCGCAAAGTCAGTTTTGAAGACAAAGATGGTGTTAATACTAGACTCAGGCTTCCGATACATTTTGACGTATCTGTTTTGTTTTCTCACTCAAATTTCTTGGTGATAAAGAAGTTCGAGTGAGAAAACAAAAAGACGTCAAAATGACAACTTGACAAGAATTAAGGTGAAATGTCACTCATGTCAACATAAAAGTGTCAAATTTATGATTTGCAGACTAAAAATTTATATACGTTTAGAATGTGAAGGTTTTAAAACCAATCCTGAAGAGCTGCCAACAATCAACCACAAATTGGAAATGTTTTATTTTACAATTCAAAATAGTTTTGAAATTACATAACTCAAAAGTTTCTTCTTGCTTTTTTAAATTGTAATAGATTAATTTCCCGGTTTACCTTTTCAATTCAAATAACAAATTGCAAGTCTTTGTCTGGTTGATTTTGCATTTATTTATAACACCCACACAAAGTGCATAATATCCACCAACACAGCAAAATACAGAATACAGAAAAAAAGAAAGAAAAACATCAAAGATCATCTTTTATTATTATAAGCGCCTGTGTGGGGTCTATGCTATAAATATAGGTTCTTTGTAGTTCACAATGGCAAATTAAAAATGCAGCTTGCATTAAATACAACAAAAAAAAAAGAAAAACATTCAGTCACAAAAACTACTCCTGTCAGAAAAAAACAAAAACTACAACATCGAATGATCAGACAGACGACGACAGAGACATCTTTGGATTATGTTGCACTGCAAGTTAAAAGACAAAAATAATAAAAAAAAAAAAAAAAAAACAGTGACGAATATAGAAGGTGTAAACGTGAAGGAGAGACGTATATGTATATGACAAAAATAAAATTTATGCAGAATAGTTGTTTTTACAGTTTTATTTTTGTAATGATACGATGTGAGTGTACATGAAGTTTGGATCATTGGTTCCGTTCCGATGTTCGTTGTCCGTTATGTGTGTAGGGGTCGTTCGTCCAAATGAACGTTTCTAGTTTTGCAATTAAAGCGCGCGTTGTAAGTTATTACAATTATAAATGTCCTTGGTTAATTATTTATGACATTTTATGTCTGTTTTTTCTTCTGTTTACGTCTGTTCTGCTACCTTTTAATAAGTCATCATCAAAGTCATAAAAACTCAAACCGGCTATCTTGTTTGACGTTTGCTGCAGATGCCAAGTTGTTGCTCTAGTAGTCTGGTGTCAGTTTGTGACAGCTCCTTTATAGGAAGCCGCACTTGATATTAAAAAGGAAGAGCAACTGTCAAATTTTAAGAGATCGGAATGTTTAGGGACATGTTTTAAGCTTTTTTTATTGTAATAGATTTTGAATACAGAGCTGTCAAAAATTTACTTTTATTTGATCCCAGAGTGAATTTAGTAAATTTTGTTGAGTTAAGACCAAGATCAAAACTGACTGAAGAAGATGGTTTATCTATGATCTAACTCCGGTTTATAACTGAAACCAGGGTTGAATTTTAAAAGAATGATTGCCTTCGTAAGTTAGGTTAAAAAAAAATATGAGAGTATTTTAATAAATAAAACAATTTTTACAAATTTCAACAAAAAAGAACTTCCAAAAAAAAAACATAGTTGCCAACTATTTTATATTCAAGAACTTTACAAAGGATTACAGAATTAAATCTCTAGTGCTTAAATTCCTCCTCCATGTTGTTTTTTTTTTTTTTTGTTTTTGTATAAAAATTGCAAGATAGCTTTGATGAGGAGAGCTGCTGCTGCTGCAGACCTGCAGGGTTTCAACTTCCTTCAATTTGTGTGTCTTTCATTCATAATATTTTTTTTGTTCTTCTTCTTTTATGCTTATATAGCTTACCCCGGGTTAAAAGGGTCGCTCACCGGACGTGCAATGGATACACAAGTACATTCGATAAAACCGGGCGCAAAATTGAAATAACCACCATGAGCAATGCCACCGCAGGCTTCTTCTTCGGTGAAACCACCCACCAAACCCTACTCCATTCTATATCATCACGCCATGCCACGCCAGCACTGTTCGTTGTCGTAATCCGCACTACTACATTTTGACGATGATGAACATCATGGATGTCCAGCATTCATGTTTTATATGTTTTCACCCAAAAATACACCCTCCAACACACAACCATCCAAATTATTCGTTGGGTGTATGTGTATAAGTGTGCACTTACACTTTTCTGCATTCAATTCAGTCCTTCGGTCGTCGCGTTTGTCGTATTGTCAGTCGTATATTGTCCAAGCCCAAAAAATTTATTACGGACAGAAAACATGAGAGAACAAGAAAACACACCCCACACAACCAGAACAGCCACAGTACCAGCAGAAACAGCCAACACAGAGCTCATCAGGGTTGCTCTCATGAGCTTTCGTTTTCCGTTTCTTCGACCTCATTTTGGCCATAAAGTGCAAATTTTCTAGATTAAAACGGGGGCTGGGGTTTATCAGTGCCAACACTCACTCACACTCTACTACATTTTCACTATACACGAATTTTGAAACCGGTGACGCTGAGTGTCTGACACATGGTTAAAAGCAAAGGAATTTCGAAATATTTCGCTCATGCTCTCGCTCTTTTTCTCATGGTCCTCCTGTCAATGTTCGGTTTGTGAATATCTGTACACACCGAGTTCTGTGCTGTGCGGCTGATGGTTGTTGGATGTGCTATTTCTTCTTCCTCCTTCATCACACAGCCCCTGAGTTTTTGCAGCAGTGTACTCAACCCAAATAATCATTTACCATCAAAGTACACATACTATACATAAAACATAACTTCTGAAAATAGAAAAAAAAGGGGAGCGAGGAATGTTGTATGTCATTCATGTCGTTGGTTTTTTTTTTCTTGGTTTTGCACAGCTTGAGGATGGTTGGGTTCATTTTAATCAGCTCCCGGGTTTCAAACGAAAAAAAAGAGAGTTAACAATTTTCTCACTCTTTCTCAGCGAAAGAGGTCGAAAGTTTTAAATAATTTCTCGCTCTCTCTGTTTTTCTCCATCTCTTTCTCCCTCTCGCTCTCGCTCTCTCTAGGGGAATCCTTGGAGTTGGTGGTATTTTCCTGGATTCTGTTCGAACTCCAATGCACTCAAAATATGTTTGTTTTTGTTAAATTCTATATTTTTTCAGACCGACCGTCGACAAAAACGGCGATACGGGTTTATAGGGGGCGCTGTTGTTTTGTTTTTCATGCACGTTCACATTATCTTCCCTTCCACCCTCTCCAATACAGCGTTTTGCACCTATTTGTTTTGAGAGTGTATTCAAAAAATTTAGTATTCACCAATACACATACACAAACCGGGTTGTTTTAAATTCTATTTTGTATTCCATTCACTTAGGCTACGCGCACACTACATATTGTTTTTTTTTTTTTTACTTTTTTTGACATAAAACCCATCGATTTGCGGAGAAAAAATACTTTTTTTTTGTCTTCTCTCCAGAGGTATTTTTCCATTTGGAGAGTTTTGTTTCTATTTTTTTTTTCTTGCTTTTATTATTTTGATGCTTTTAGATCTTCAATGGAATTTTCTTTGAAATATTTATGGTAAATCCAGCGAGGGATGAAATTATAATTTATAAAATAACAAAGAAAGAAAAAAAAAATAGAAAAGAAAAATTGTATTTTTTTTATGTTTTTTAAGAGGTTTTCATCTTGAGGTTAAAGGAGGGGGTATAAAGAAGAGAGGTGGTGGCTTGAAGCAGGTTATGTCTGCCTGCAGGCAGAATGGAGCTTTATTTAATGGTCTGCAGGCTATAAATTGAAGCAATTTTATGAACTTTGGTTATATATATTTTAAGAAATAACTTTATCTTTTAAGAGATTGTGCGGATAAGATTGTTTTTTTTTTTTTTTTTGCTTAAATCTCTCTTGAGATAGTTTAAGTAGAGTTTTAAGCAGTTAATATGTATGTAAATTTATATGTTTTTCTTGAAAAACCGAGCACAGAATTATTTTTGGATTCAAATAGCAACTCATATAGGCAAACATTAATCTTACAGAATCGTTTATGTGAATCTGGAAATCTTAACCAAAGTAAATGTTGAAGAGTTTAGTTTAGAAATTCAAAAATAAATACATTATATGAACTTATAATGTTATTTAGTTTAACATTAACCAAACTTTCAGAAAGGGCCGACCGCACAGAAGAGATGAGAAAACTAATTCCTGAACCACGTCTTATTACTTTCTATTACAGGAGGAAACAAATTTTAATTCACTTGCTCATTTTTTCACGAAGAATATTGTCAGAGATTGCAGGAAAATGAACACGCCTAATATGTCAATTTGAATGACAGGTGTCGAATTTCAAACATGATTGTTTCAACATCTGACATTGTAGAGGCTGAACTCGCCTAATTATGTGTCAATTTTAATGACAAGTGTCGCATTGCAAATATGACATTCGGTTAAAATAGGTTTGTTTGATTAACATTTCTACAAGATCAACAACTACATGAGCTGTTTTCTTTAGGAAGTTCATGATGTCTTCTAATACATATGTTTGAAATCGCATTCTAAGAGGATCTATCATACAATTTCGAAACATTTATGAATGAAAAGTTAAGGAATGGCTCAAAAACTACCCCACATTCTATTACGTTACAGTGTCTGATGCTAAGAACATTTGTTTATCTTTTTCCAATACAAAAATTGTTATGGGAGACTGATTTTTAACTAATTGTTACTTCAAAACTGAAAATTGTAAAGATAAAAAGGTACTAGACTAAGCTTTTCAGCATGACATGACTCATGAATTCTTATCTATCAGCTTTCAAAAGAAAAAGGCTATTCCACTGATATTCATAAAGCACGCCGTATATAAAAATTGGCTTCAAATGAAGTGTTATAACAAGTTCTTTACCTTTTTAACTTTTCTATGTAGAAAGAAGAAGTGGAAGTCTACTAATAATAAGAAATCTAGTACTATGAACCACACATCCTATCAACTTGAACAGAAGATCATGTGTTGATTGCAGTAATAGATTTGCTAATCATCTTCTCATAACTAATCTACCACCTACAAAAAAAGTAATAGATTGGTAGAAAGAAAAATAATATTAGGCGTGTTCAGGTGCATGCATTGTATAACACTGTTCAAATATACCATTAATGTTCTCATATGCTAACAATCAACAGTGTCGATAAATATTCAACAGATGATTGTCTTTGAGAACGTCATGTTTAAACGTCAAATATATTTCGAACTAACTTAACACCACAAACCTATTATAAGATAGTTTTGTATTCATTTGATGAATGATTCTAAAATTCATAATTCCCTTATATAAAAATCAATATCAATTAATATTTAACGAAACATAATATACTTCTATACATCTCAAGTGTTTTTATAGCTTTCTAAAAATACCACAGCATGATAAAAAACTTTTGCAATATTACAAATTGTAATTGAAGCCTATTTCAACTATAACCTACGCCTTAATGTGAGAAATCACTTAGTAAACACCATTAACTTAAAAAAAAAATAAGTACTTCCCGTCTATATGTATTAATGTTTGTTATAACTATATGTCGCTATCTCTTTATATCTTTGTATAGAAATTGTACTTATATAAAATAAAAACCATTAAGTAAAGTTTCAGAACAGAAGATGTGCATTCTTATCAAACTTTAGAAATATACTGTTTCACCAGTCGTCGAAACTCATCTTCTTCTTCAATATGGAACAAAAACACAAATTTAACAGATGATGACACATGCTATGGGGGATTGTTGTTGTTTATATTTCGTAGATGCAAGCAAAATACAACCTCATCACGAACACACTACGAAAAAATCTGACAGAAAAATATACAAAAAAAAAAAAAACTGTTATATAAGGCAGATTATGTACAGTATATGAGTACATAAATCTAGTACATACCAGAGAAACATAGCTTACTCATGAATAATATCGAATTTCCTCCTTTTTTTTTCTCACCATTTCCCGGAAAATTCTATCAGCTTATGGGGCAGATGATTGGCATGGTGAAGTAGAGGTCATTTGCCATCACTTCCACCTTTAGGTACACTACCAACACATTGAAAAAGAGCTAAAAGTTTTCTACCAATGTATTAGTTTAACCTCAGACAAGGACGTTCTCTGTTATACAGCGGGGTATACCTAAAATATTTATGTACCCCCAACGTTTATATGTACATACTTTGGAAAATGAATGAACCACAACCACATCTAAAGCTGGGGGTATAAAATATCCCAGCTAAATCCCCATTTAAAGGGGTTTTCTCTCCACATACATATGCAAAGGTTTAAGGATTCTGCAGATATTGTAGGGGTGGCTTTTATATACATCGAGGTAGTAGGTACTCTAAATGTGGGGTAAACATTGTATCATCCAGCTTCAAAAATGGAGGAGAAAAAACATTTGCGCACATAAAATAAATTTCACAGTAATGTAAACCCATCCATTGACCAAAGTAATGGAAGGAAGTTGTATAACTATATAGAGTACAATGTACACTATACACAGGGTGGTAATAAATTTTGGAGAGTATTACGAGTAGGTATGTTGGGAAGAGAGGTAATAATGTAAACCAGCCAACCCCATCACCATAACCCATTTGCCCATTTAGTAGAATATAGAGAGATGGTGGCAGTAATGGTGCTGCACACAGTACACATGAAACATAAAATACTTTGCAGTGGTTTTTTGGGAGTGAAAACTTTGTATATCCCATAACTTTTTGCCGGGATATGAAATGAAACTCTAGGTCTGATGTGAAAAATGAACTCTGGTTTTATAATGCAGCAGCAGGAGCATCATATAAAAGCAAATAGACGAAAACGAAGAAGAAGAAGAACAACAACAAGAGCTCGAGTCTCTCTCTCTCTCACGGCCCGGTCTTTTTTACTGTACATAGCTGAATTGATTTTTTACGGTTAAACAGTACCGTTTTTTTTGTTGTTGTTTTTTTTTTCTGTTACTGTTTTTGTTGGAATACTTCTCTGATCCTTTTGGTTGATTTTGTTTTATGGGTGTGTGCGTTAAGTTAGCTTACCCAGGATATAACAGCGAGAGGGAAGCTTTAAATTACGAATTGCGATTTCTCATTTAATGAGACAGACGTGGTATGGATGGTGGTTACTACTACTACAAGGTGGTAGTTATACCTACCTACTCCTTCGGGCTGTGGGAGTTTGTTATTTTCTTTTTCTTGTCATTTACTTTTTCCCACTTTTAATGGATCCTTTAAAGCCGAACTGCTGTTACATTGGATTAAATGTTATTTTTTTTTTTACTTGTGTGTACTTTATCTCTACTTTGCCGTCCTTTTATCCACTTGAAAGTGTGTCTCTGGGAGATTTAAGGCTTCAAGTATACAGTACAGTGTATACATAGTGATTGGTAAAATTTAATGACACCTTATGATAGTAAGTTTGTTTTTTTCTTTTGCACATTTTTACATTAAAACATGTTATAAGATTATACATAGTTGATTAGCTAATTGTTAAATCATGTAGCGTAAGCTTTTTTTTTTTTTACATAAGATGAAAAAATGAGTAGGTTGGTAGATAGAGATACCTACATAGTGTTAGGTTAGGTATAGGTACCTAGAAAGGCAATTACAATTTAATCGTAAAAAATAATTACCTAAAGAATTAGCTGGGTAAATTCCAGTATTGTTTTGACTAATTGCTGTGATTTTAAATTTGAATTAAAATTTAATGAAAGTTATTTTGCATTTTTTCCACTAAAGTACCTTATTTAATGTTCTACCTCGTGGTACACTTGGGCAGAATCGACTTAGAAAGTTTATTGAAAACTATTTTCCACTTTAACAAGGTGAATTAAATACCCGTCTACTTGCATAGCAAGAAAATTGAAAAAAATTGACTGAATTAAGTTATGGATTGTTTTTAATTTACAATCGACTGAAGCAAACCTAAAGCTGGATCCTCACAAGGTTGATCAACATGTTAAATATATGTACGTTCCAAATTGAAATAATAAATAGTTAAACCTTTCCAAACTTAGTCAATTGATGTTTAGGCTCAGACATGTCCTTTATGCGTCAGTAAGAATTATTTAGAAATTTTTAATTGTTCAATATGTCGATTTGGAACGTATGTTGAACGTGTTGATTAACCTAGTGTGGACCCAGCTTAACCCAAACCTTTACAAAGAAAACTGAATTAGATTCGACCTTAGTTTGTGGAACGTATTTACAAATTATTACTTAACTTTGGTATGATATGCTGAGTATTTTCATAATTATTGTGGAACATATTCCAGTTTCAATTCTAAGGTAAAAGTCAGTGTTAAACTCTACTTATTTTTCGTATATTTGGGAATTGACAACATAGCTTGATTAAAAAGTGTGGATCGTATTTAAAAAAAACAATACCTATAGGACAATAAAAATCAGCCTAATTAAAAAAATTTAAGAAACAGTTGTAGTAACTTTAAGCTACTTAGCGTCAAATAAAAATTTAACACAAATTTTTAAATATAACTATTAATGTAAGCGTAGTGTGAGTTCAGCTTAAGAAACTATTTTAACCCTCTGTAGGCACACCCCTTTTTTGTGACATGATAGGCACACGGGTGCGAATTTGGTTTATACTTTTTCATGTCGCTAGAACTTTTTTCGGTCACAATATTTTATAAAGAATCAAGTATGAAATTGATGTAGAATATTCCGAGGAATTCGAATATTGTATTCACAATTCCGAAAAAAAATATTTTCACCCTTATAAAGAGACTTTTTTGTGACAACTTTTTTGAAAAATCGTAATTTTTTTATTTTTGTATTGCCAAATTCGCAAATCTATTACTTTTTTGTATCAAAAGAATCCAGATATATTTTTGTGTTTTTGTCAAAATATATAAAATCTCAAGTTATCCCAAATGAACGTGTTTTATACATGTTTTCAAGGAAAATCAATTCAAGTTTATTTGTATCAGGCCACTTAGTTAAAAATAAAAAATTAAACCATCTTTTAAAATCTTACGATGGATGTAAAGTTAAAAACCATAAAACACATTAGTGTAAGTACGGCTTAAGAAACGATTTCACCGTGGATACAAAATCTATTACATTTTATGATCAAGAATAGGCGCGTTCAAGTATCTGTTATATGTATCCAGATATATTTCTGATTTTCTCGAAAAATAAAATCCCAAATGAGCGTGTTTAACATGTTTTCAATTCAATATGATTTGTTTGCGATTAACTACAAACTGCAAGAATGTTATTTATTACTTGTACTTCTCTAAGTCTTGTCACTATTTCTTTCTTTGAAAAATATGTATGTATTTTTTTCAAGATTCAATTAGATTTAGAACAAAAGAAAATCCAGTTTCCTGAACTTTTATAATATAAACTCCAAGGGGAGCAGCATTTCCGTTTAAATTCGTTTCTTAAGATTTTCAGTTCACTTGTCTTCTTCGACTTTAATTTATTTATCGAAAAGTTCATCAAAGTTAAAACAATCACGACTTTTTTATAAAAATAAAAAACAATGAAAAAATTCCATCTTATACCAAACCATCGTTTGCTGGTTTTCTATGTAGTCGCTCTGATGTCAAACCTAATGCCGTTTTCCAACGTATTAGAGATACTTACCTCTACACTTTTTTCTCTCCTACTGATGCATAAAATAAAAAATCTAAAGCACTTGCAATGAAATTCCTTATAGAAGAATCCCTCTCTCTCCACTTATTCTCTGTGTGACATTTTCGAATAAAAACGCATTCGAGCAACTGTGTGACCTTTCATATAAGCTTTGTTGCACATTGCACTAAAAGATCTCATCTAAAAGGATTTTTTTTTCTCTCTCTAGATGTCTAATTCATTATAAGCTCCTACCAAGCAATAACTTGTTATACGCTTCAACACAACCCCAACCATGTGTGCAGCAGCAGCAGCACTTTTGTAGCTTCAATTGCCTGCAGGCGTTTTAAACGTTAAAACGTCATGCAGCGAAAATAAAAATAACAAAAATAAAAAAAAAAAAAATAATACAAATTGCATCGTGATAGTGCACAGAGCAGTGCTATATAGTAGCAAAAAACTTAAATATACACAGAGAAATAACAAAACTGCATGCACATGCACTAAAAATGCTTGCAACCAACGAGAAAATTTTTGCTCTCAAATGAGCAAAAAAATAAGAAAAATAAAAAAAAATTAAATGAAAAAGTAGGCCGAGCTTTTTGGATTCCCACAGATAGTTTTTCTATAGAAAAAAAAAGATATACACGTTAAGAGTATGTATCTTGTCGGTATATGCATGCTGCAGATACATAAAAAAGAGCTTGTTACTGGCGAAGCTGCTGCATTTTTTTTGTTCTAAAAAAAATATCAGTGCTGCCATACTTTTGCGAAAAAAAACACAGAAATTTTAAACTTGGAATATATTGTTTTACGTTTACCTTGAAATTATAGTCTTAAAGTGTTATACTTTTTGTTAAGTCGAAATATTTCCGACGTGACAGGTGTGAGTTTGAGAGAACTTTATTGGAAGTGTTGAGAGATTAAGCACGGGTTACATTACGCAACTGACTGCATATTAAACTTTACCATCTGGTAGCCCTCGCTTGATTTAAAAATTTAAAAGTGACTGTTAAATGGTCATCAGCAGTCTCTTTCAGAAACGATTTTGTGCACAACAAGCTGATGACAACGGCTACTTTTAACCGTGTGACCCTCGCTTTTCTGCATGTCAGTTGACATTTCTTTGGTGTCATGAACTTTTGTATAATAAAGTTGGCTGAGAACTTAAAACATAAGTAATATTATGTCTCTTTGTAAGTTTGACACTAGTGCGAAACGTCAAAAATTTTATTAGGGATCGTACATTACCAACATTTCATGGTCTTCATATTAGACTTCGATATTCCTTATACTCATTTTGAGGTCTCTGTGTTGTTTTGTCACTATCTCTTCACGGTGAGAACGAAATAGCCAAATGAGGCATCTTTTTTCCATCATGAAGAGCGAATGAGAAAGCAACACAGAAACGTCAAAATGTGTCAGAGGACTAAGTGCAATGTGAACTCCGCCTTTTAATGGATCTTCTGCTAGGTCTTAAAATGATTGTAATACGTACTAAAGCAGTAGTTTTTTTTAATAGTTTTTGAAGTCAACTATCAATTGTTCTGTCAAATATTTCTGTTTAAATGTCAAAATTCTTATAAGTTGTCAAAAAATGTTAACTTGACTAAAAATTGAGAGAATCTTAAGCCAAAATATCCTCTTTTTTACAAGTTAAGAAATCTCAATGTCAAAAATGTTTAGAAAATTGTACTTCAGTTTGTCACAATTCACATCAACTGTCAAAAATGTTCTTCGCTTTTGTTTTTTTTTTATAGTTTATGGAAAACTGTTCTACATTCTAGTTGAAAAGTTTCCTATTTCTATAAAACCAAAAAAATAAAAAAAAAATTGAAATCACAGCAACCACACTAAGGTAATTTAATATTCCAGAACATAAGCAAACAAATAATAATAAAAAAATATCTAAGTTTAACTCACATTTGCAATTCGAAAGTTAAGTACATAATGTATGTATGTATTCCTTGGATAGGCTGTTTTTTATTTTTTATATATTTTTTTGTTCTATAACTTTGTATGTAGGTATGCATATTTGCATTGGCAAAATATAAACTGCCTTCAACTTATGTTTTTACTTGCGGGACTGCAGCAGCAGCAGCAGCGTATTCAAGATTTCTTATCTGTCTGTCAATTTGTGAGCTGCTGCAATTGTTTGAATAAGACCCAACAACAGCTAGCAGCAGCAGATGAAAATATACTTGTATATACATATATAGAAAAACGTCGTCGTTATGTAAAGCACAGTATAATAATGATTCTATATAGATTCTCTCTTTCTATCTCTTTTTTGCAATTTTAAATTAAATTAAAATGTTGAGGTTAAGTACTATAAGTCATACAAGATACAACAGACAGATTGTGTTTTTTTTTTTTGTTATATTTTTAGATCGTCATAATAGATTGGAGTTAAAAAGGGTGCTAGGTATTTTTTGTAGAATCGTGGAATTTGTATTCTTTTGACCTAAAGTTTGGTTGATGTTTCATTCGTTAATTAATAACATTGAAGAGCTCAGAATTTGTGTTTGTCATGTCTTTTGGTAATGTAAGGCAGTTTTGCATTGTTATTAAAAAAGGCAAATACAAATATACAAATATGAAGCAAAAATTGCCTATCCCACATTTTTTTAGAAACGTTTTATAGAGACTGTATAAAGTTACAATGGTTCTAAAAACAAAATTGTTATTTTATTATCAAAATATCGATAGTTTTTAAACCCAATTTAAGCTAAAATTGGTCAAATTCATCAATTTATGTTCAAGAGGGTTGAAACCTGTTGAACACGGGTTAATACGTAGATTTTTCTGTTTTTTATAAACTTTTTCTAGATTTTAAAATTTGACTTTCGATTTTATGTTGAAATAATTTTAAAATAATATAAAACATTAGTGTAAACTGAGCTTAAGAAGATATTTTCCATATACGCAAAATCTATTACATTTTAAGAATAACCACATCCACATCCAATGGAACAGGGCTAATAGTCCTGTTCCTTTCGAGGTAGAAAACTACTCATGAGTAGATGATCTATTACATTTACTAAGAGAACTGCTGATACTCTTCTGCTAATGTACATATGTATATAGGAATTGCATTGATTTCGTTGAAAGTGCGTAAAAATGAAAATCGCTAGTAAAATCCGCGTTCCTTTGGAGATGGTAGGTGGCTAAGTACTACTAGTAGTTTACTAGCGATTTTCAATGGATTAACCAAAACATCTACTATTAGTAGATTACCACCTCCAATGGAACAGGGCTATTATCAGCAGATCTAGTACTTAAATCAAAACGCAATCTTCTGCTCAGCTAAATATGTATGCATAGCGCTGTTTTATTGGAGGTGGTACTTAACTCATGAGTTGATCTAGTACTTCAATTAACACGTCATGATCTCCTACTCGAGGAGATTGGAATATCTAGTTTTTGTACTAGATTTCTACTCATGCTAAAGTGCTAATAGTACTCTTCCACTTCCTAAGGGAACAGATCTAATAGGCGCGTTCAAGTTACGATTGAAAACTAGAATAGTTTTTTTTTTAAATTTCATCTACAAAAAAAAACTTGGATTATCAAAATTTATTTTTGTAATGCGGGTATGCCTTGATCATGAGATTTACTCTCTTTGTGGGTTTACAACAAACCAAATAAACGCTCCTATGCTAACGGAATTGATCAACAATTATATTACCCAGTGTTAACTTATGTTCGACAGCGGAAAGATGATACGAAAAATTCCAAAAGAAAATTACAAAAACTTCTATTGGTTGTAATTATAATTATTTGCATTACAAATGTTACAAATTCATCAATTAAGATCATCAAAGGCAATAAGATAGAGCTAAATGGAAAACGTTTGTTTTAAATATATTTTCGAAATATTTATCTATTAATTCATCTTTTCTTGCATAACGTTTAATAATGGCCCTGATATAAAATCAAAATTTGTTTAAATTTTATCTTGAAGAAAATCAGAGCATATTATAGTTTAAACCTACAACACCCACACGTTTCTATCTCTATGCATGTCCATATGGTACCTATTATTACAAGTAGCATAAACCTACTGGTTTTTTTTTTTTCTTAACATTCATATTCAATTAGAATCAAGTTTTCTTTTATCGACAGCAACCTCGCCAACACCGTCCACATGTGTTTCTTTACATATTATTATTGCGCCCAAGAAAACCGTACATCAACAAAGAAAAAATAAAAAAAAAAACTAAAAACCGATAGAATTAAAATGAAGAAAAAAAACTAAAAACAAAGTCAACTTGACATCATTACAGAGTCATTCACATTTTGTTTGAGTGTTTTACTATTTATTTTATTTTTCTTCTACTATTGCTATCTCTCTACTATTGCTAAATAAAATATATATTTAAAGTTGTGTTGAAATTTTAGATGGCACCAACCTAGTTGAAGGTAAAATTTTACAAAAACAAATTTTATGACAATCACACAATAATTCAAGTGAACAACACACTTAAAAGTAGGTAGGTTAAGTTAGGTTACATAGAAAGCGTATAGATGTACTTATACGTTTAAAAGAGTTTGTTAACATTAGGTGCGTTTTTGTTTTTATTTTTGTTTTTATGCTGCCGATGCTGATCAGGGTCATCTATGTCTTAACTAACATGATCATGAAGGTAGGTTGTTGGCCACAAAAAAAAATCAACCAACGTTGTGGAATTTATCAATATAGTCTTGGAATTGGAAAACAAACTGACAGTTTCAAATGTCTTATGGAGAAAAACAGTGTTTAGGCCTATTTTTGTCTTAGTTTTTAGTCAATATCAATAGAACTTAAATTAGTTAAGTTGGGTGTCTATGGTCCCTCAAATGGTTAGTAATCATAGAGAAAGAGTTGCATACAAAAATGAGACAAAACTATATAATAGATCTTTCATTCTTGGCTTTGGAGACTTTCCGTTTTTTTAAATTCTTTGTTTGATAAATCTCTTCTTTGGACAATTTTTGAAGGTTTTCCTTAACTAACTTGTTCAAACTTGGTTGTCATAGACACCCTGATATGATTAGTAGTTAAAGAAAAAGATATGCATACTGATTTGACACCATAGAATGGCCTTGGAGACTTTCCACATTTAAGTCCTTTAATTCTTTTGTTACTTATTTTCACTTGAAAAATCCTTTCCCTGGATAATTTTTGCTATCCTATTTTTGAAGACTTATCCAAAACTCGCTTTTCCTTACTATTACATTCATAATTCATAATTTTTATGTAGCTACCATTTTTATAATAAATAACATCTGGAATAATTATAATATTTGCATTGCAACTTTTTGTCTTATTACACAAACAAATCAAATTGACAAATATCAAACATATTTCAATGAAATATATCATGTTTGCAGAAAAAACCATAAGATTTTATTCATCAATAAATATAAATAAAAACATAGGTACACAAACAAATTCAAAAAAACAAAGGTGTGTCTATTGTCCCGTACTGAAAGAGTCAGGTATAAATTTCCTGTTTGTTGGTTTGCCCTGTGTGTCTCTAAGTCGTGTTAAGGTTGCTTGTTGCTTAATGCAATCAATGGCTGGGTAAACAAAGACAGAGCAGAGCAGAGGTAGATATAGAGAAATCGCCCCTTTTTCGTGTCGCTGTTCTTTATAATTATATATATTTTTTTATGTACCAAGCTATTTATATACTAATACTACTACTTCTATGTGGTGTAACCCCTTGCCATCATCAGACACAACGTTTTCCCGTTTGTCAAATCTGAATAAAAAAAGAAAATGTTCAATTTTTTGTTTGTCATGTTGAACATCTCACGAAATATTTGTTGCACAGATTTCTTTTTTAGGCATCGCATTTTTACATGTTCTGAGTTTTGTACTTCCGTGAAAAAAATATCTGGTGTTTATCTGATATCTTCTGCTCAACCTACAGCCTATTTGATTTTTGTATAGATGAATCATCAAGGGAATATTTCTTCTATTTATAAGAGAAGAACTTTATTTTTAAACTTGAAAAAATAAAAATAAAGAAATTAATATACCCAAAAGGTCTAATTTAATTTGGGTGTTAAAAATAACATGAACAGAAAACTCATTTTATTCAATAAAAAAAAAACATCCCCACGAGGCACAATCATTTAAAAACAGGGGCTGCTTTAAAAGAAAGTTTTTAATTAACAGAATTATTTTTTTTTTAAATATAAAAAAACTTTTTCTTTTACAACTTTTATGTGACCTATTTTCTTGTGATATAAGAGTTAAATGTTAGAAGGATTTTGTTTTACATATTGTTTTTGTTCTACCTATCACCTAATGTACATTTTGCGTTTAACTTTGTTTTTAACTTTTTGATGTTTAGTTGTTATAAAGCTCATTAAACAGCAGGATATTCCTTCTTTTTCCATTTCTGGGTGAGTTTTATTTCAATTCTAGTAAAGCTTTATATGTCATAATATCACGCAACTTATTCATCAAGACAGATTTATTTAAGTTTTTAGTTGAACTCAAAAACAAAATAAAGCAGAGTACAGTAACATTTCTGGTTATTAAATCATTCGTAGTCATAAATTAAATCATTTACTATAGCAATTCATTTTTGGAGATTTGTACAAAAAATTTTCCCAAAAATAGAATTTATCTTCAGTTTTGTTTATACTTCGCATTCTCCTTCCTAACAGACTGCGGAAATAGGTACTCTATATTTTTTTTCCTTTAATTTACGCAGTTTTTTCATCAAAATAAAACAGCCTTTATTAGAAATAGTAATTCATTTAAATTAAGTTATTTACTTAAATAAATAATTGCTGGAGGCTATATGTAAAAACTCTCCAAAAATAGAATTTATTTTTAACTTCATTTATTTTTCGCACTCTGACAATTTATCTACTCTGTTTTTTCTAAGACACAATAAATAAATAAACTAATATTAAGTTCTTCATCAATGTCCTTTATTTCAAGTGGAATAATTTCTATCATCTTTCCAATACCACCTTTATAAGAAGTTGTTAAATGTTTTAGAAAGAACGACAAATCGCTTCTTATTTGTTTCTAAAAAAGAACAAAGAAAGGTTGAATATCAGCGAATATAAAAAAAAAACTGGTTGTTTAATCATTTTTATACTTGAATTAAGTTATAAACTTTAACAATTAATTTCTGGAGATAGGAAAAACTCTCCAAAAATTGCATTTATCTTCAATTCTTTTATCTTTCGCAATCTTCTAAGAGACAACGAAATCTGCAGAAATCTGGTAGGTTAATCATTTGAAGACTTAAGAGTTTAAAACTTTAATAAATTCATTGCTAGAGATTATATAAACAACTCTCCAAAAATAGTATTTATCTTCAATTCATTGCGAAAGAATCTTCTAAGAGACAGCGAAATCTACAAAAATAAATGAATTAGAACATCTGTAGCATTGTTTCCCTTTTTAAATGAAATAATTCTAAAACTGGTTGTTTAATCATTTGTAGAGTTAAATTAAGTTATAAACTTTAATAAATTCATTGCTGGAGATTATAATTATAGGAAAAACTCTCCAAAAATTGTACTTTTCTCGAATTCGTTTATCTTTCGCAATCTTCCAAGAAATTTCGAAATCTTCAAAAATAAATAAATAAATTAGAACATCTGTATCATTATTTCCCTTTAAATTCAAATGAAATAATTCCTAAACATCTTTCCCATACCACCTTTTCTAAGTTATAAAAGTCATTCGAGAGAAAACAACCCCTTAAATCGTTTCTTTCTTCTTGTTTTGTATCAAAGAACATGTAATCAACTCCTTAAATTTGCTACATTTAAAAAATCTACTACAATACAAAAAATCTGCTGTCAAAAAAAAAAAAAAATATGCTTCTCTTTCCCTCTTGCATATAGAAATGCATTGGAGACGCCATTTTTATTTTATTTGTTTTGTGTGATAAATACACTACTGACGTTTCATTTGCAAAGCGACGAAAACAAAAATTTAAAAATTTCTTAAAAATAGCGAAATTAAAAACCTTCCAGTGGATAAATGTTATAAATAAAATAGAAAATTTAATTCATCAATAAATTATTAACTAATAACACATCAAGTTTTCTAAATTTGATTTGGAAATTCATTGTTGTTTATGTTTGAGGGGGGAACCTTGTTTCATACAAACAAAAAAATAGTTTTGGGTTTTTCCTTTTTTTTTTGACGCCGCGCGCAAAGTTATTACTTTTTTTTTTTGTTTATTTCTTATTTTTAATTTTTCAATTTGTGTGGAAAGTGGAATTTGTATAAACAATTTAGCTTCTATGTACCACACGCGTGGTAAAACAATTACAAAAAAAACTCATTCAAATGTTTTTTTTTTGTTTTTTGTTATTTTCACAACCAAAAGTAGTCTCGAACACACAGAAGCATTTTATTGAATTGAATTTATTTATAAAAAAAAAAATGCTTCTGGAATTGTGTAAAAGTGATCTTTAACAATTGAAGTGGCTTAAGTGGGATTACTTAGAAAATTAAGTTAAAAAAAAACATTCAATACACAAATTATTCTCTCTTCTCTCAACAAAATGAAAAGGTATAAAATTCCATTTTTGTTTTATTACAAAAAAAAGTTCAAAATATAAAAAAAAACTATATATTACAGCCGAGAGTCTGTAATTTGTTGAACAAAAAAAAAAAAAATTTGCTTACGAAGTGTTTTCTCTCATTTGATCTCTTACAGGTCCACAGAAGACGTATCACCACCGAATTTCGAACAGCGTAGCAGCAGTAGCTACTATGAACGCAGTTCGAGATTAGTTACTGATACAGAACAATATATTAGACGACCAAATGTTAATTATCATTCTTCTTCGTCGTCTGGTGATAGCCGGGGTCGTACTAGGGATAGACTGTACAGAAATGGTCCATATAGTTCGATAATCGATAGGTGAGTGTAACTCTTAATTAATATTTCATTAAATTTTCAAAAAAGTCTAGTTTTTTTTTTTCATTTATTTTCTCTTTTTTCTTATGAAAAAAAAAATTATACAATTTCATTCTGCATTTGGTTGGGTAATAGGGTGGTAGAATAGGATAACAGAGTTTGTTACTAGGTCTTCCTTATAAATGCCTCCCCAACTCCAATTGATAATTTTAACCAGATGAAACAATTTTGGAGTTGTAGGCCTCAAAACTTGTTGTTGGAAAGTTTTACCTAGTCTTTTTCAATAAGACTTTTAGATAAATAAATAACCCACATAGGTTGTGAGATTGTTTTAGCAATGGGTTCCTAATATAACTCTGGGATCTTACAGAAATCTTTGTTCCCGAACCCTTCAGGTTACGTGACGAAGATAAAAATGAGGTTTCTATAAAATTCATTTTTGATTAAGAAATCTATAAGGGTAAGAGTCTCCTGGATCTAAAATTGTATATGTAAACTAGACTCATCTATGAAATTAAACAACTCCAATTTTCTTATAAATCCATTTGGGGAATATTAATCTAATAATACTTCTGTAGATTATGGTCATAAGAACATCCAATTAGCTAGAAACACTGCTAAATGACCAAATCTTGAGAGCCAGATCATTGTTTTCTATGAGCTCCATAAAGCCCAGCCGGTCTCTAAACTTTTGTTTGCTTAGGTTTGGATATGGAATACAAAATGTATACTTTACTATTGCATATATCTATTTTCTATTATTTAGACTCACCAGTCTAAAGAGCTCATCGTAAAGTTTTCCGTTTTTGACTGTTCATAATTTGGCTACGTTTAATAATGCTCTTAAGACTTACCAAATTTCAAGAAAAAAAAATTGCTTATCCAGATAAACTCTCCTCTACGTTACTTTGGAATGCCTCATATATAGAAAAAAAACAATTAAACTGTGTCCCTTGTTGAAAATTCAATCCTCTTATGTATATTAGTAGCTCTTGGAAAAAAACCCTATTATACAATCGCAAGTGCGCCCACTTTTATCCTGTTTTTTTGAGTCATTAATGCCAGTATACTGCCAATAATACATTCCTCATTTTTGTAAACTCAGTATAAAATTAAACGATTTGCATTCTATCATACAGCTGATTCTTTTTCTTCATTTTATGAAAATATCTAGTATGGAAAATTGACAATCTTTGAAATTTAAAACAGCTTTTCTGAAGAATTAAGATTTTTGGGTTATGTCGGTTTTCTATAGCAGCGACGATTTGTTTTTTTTTTTTTTTTTAACATAAAATGTTGCTTATACGCGTTTTAGTTTTTACGAACTTTCTCGATGTTAAATTTTAGTGCCGCCCTAACTGAAAACATACCATTTCTGATATAGGAAGATTAGATTTTTTGAAATACAACAAAATTTATCACCACGAAGGGTGGAAGCTATTCAATGATTCGTGAAGATTGGTGTCTATAAAATGGTGGGTGATATCAATCAAGATGATAAACTTAGTGACTGTTATCCACAACCACTCTACAAAATATTGTATCAATTCCAAAGTGAGAGTCCTTATCCAATGCGTTCCCAGAAAACACTTGTCTTTTATGTTAACTCTGTCTAACTTGAACTTACAGCTCCAATAGATTCACTAGAACATCCTAGTTGTCTCTTGCTACAATTGGTTAACCCTGGCTGGTAAACATAAATCAGCACTGAAGGTGACATTAAGAGGGATTGAAATATTCATCGGCCTGAGGGCTATTTTAAAGTACATACTGTTTTCATTTAATTTACAACGCCAATGCTCAGATTTTCGTTCTAAAATATGTATTTTTCCTGATAAAAATTTTTTTCCTACCAATTTATTGACTGTTTTACTGATTTGACTTCCAATAAACATTTTTTTTCGTATGTATTTCAATCCAAAAAAATGAATACGTTAGGTAGGTTGACTGGCCTGGAAAATGACAATTTTCACTATCGTTATAAACGACCATCAGAAAGAATTATTCAACTGTTCATTTTGTTCGATGCGTTTTCCTAATAGGTATATTTGGCCTCTAAGTGTATATATTTTTTTCTAACTTCTTTGCCAAAAGCAGAAGATATCTGATCTGATAACAGGGTTCTTCTGAGTACTCTAGGCTACAGGTGGGTGTAAGGTCCGGTAGATATCGTTAGTGTTATTTGTGAAGGTCGCCCTGATTGTTTTTGTTATTGTTAATAATTGCAGCTAAATTCAGCTAAGCTTTATTTGGACTAGTGGGGAAGACCACTATATAACATTTCTTGTTGTGCATCCCAAGGTACTTCATTTTCCGAACTGCCTCTATCAATCAAGAAGTCTCGATTCGAGGTATTCATTCGGAAATCTTATTTATTGTCTTGGGGTGGAAGCATTTGTCTTCTTCAACAGTTTATTACCAAATAAGAGCACTGCATTTCCTGGATGGACTTACGAGTACATTCTAAGCATGTAGCTTGAAAGTGATTGGCAAAAGCAAACACTTTTTTTTCAAACAGCCTATCATCGTAGTCGTTTTTCTAAAACAAATGATTACGATATGATCTAGCGAACAAAGAAATTTAAGTAAAAGTTCAATTAAAAGGTGACATCTGTTCTTCATCTTTCTTCCCATGTAGAGAATGGTTATTTATTTTAAGCCCTAATTTTCGTTTAAAAGGTCAGTCGTGAGAGTGGAACATGGAGGGTTTAGAAAGCCAATACCTATGCAGGCTGGTATTTGATTTTGGCATATTAGAATTGCAGACAATATACAAAGGGGAGTAATGCGTTGCATTTATTACGAATTACTGGTCTTAAAAAAAAGGGTGTCCTATATGTTATACGTTTCTTGGTATAATAAATTTCAATATAAAAAAGACTTTAATTCCTAGGAATAAGCACTATCTGAGGTTTTATCTGACTATTAAAAAATTGGCCCTTAAATGATAGGTAATAAATGTTAATTGATAAATACAAAAACTAAGCTCACAAAATCAACTAACAAATTTGGCAACATAAACATTCTTTTTCTTCTTTTTTTTTAATTCTGTGATTTTCAAAATAATCAATGAGGCAATTTTTAACAAATGTGCAGGTTTTTATTGCTTCTGCAAAAGTTTCTACAACAATTATTGGCAATAGCAATTGTTGGTTTGTGTTTGTGTGTTTCTGCGTGTTCTAACCAATTCTAACCAACTTCAAACGCGGCAATATTTTTTAATCTCTCTCTAGGAACAACCATTTGAGGAGAAAATCTGGATTTTGGATGTACTATTTGTGATCCTGACGGCGTAAAATGAAATTTTAATTCCAAAGTTTCACCCGAACAGTCTGCCTTTGGAACTTTCTTGTTTTTTTAGTATTTATCCAAAATATTTCCTATGGCTATTCTTGGGATATAACTTAAATAGGATTTTAATTGTTTTTCTTTTTGAAAATTAACTCCTGCTAATTGGAGTTATAAAATCTTCTATATAATCTTTGAAAAAAAAAAAAAACACGTAGTTTTGTGTAAATATAGAGATCTGCCTGTAAAAATCGCTTAACTGTTATTTGTATGTTTTTTTCTTTTCTTCTCTTGTCATTTACAGACCGTCACCCTCATCAGTGGGCCACCATAGAGTGCCGTCATGGTACGACACAAGTCCCAGCAGCAACAACAATGGTGGAAACAACAGTGGAAGCAGCAGCAGCGGCAGCAGCAGTCTACCAAATCAAACTTCTGCACCAAACTCTGCTGCGACCCTATTATCAGCCGCCGTCGCTGCCGGTTCCTCGTCATCTCAACAATCACCCGCCGCTTCAAGAACTGTCTACGGAAACGTGGCCAGCGCTGTTGTTCAACCAGATACAAATAGTAACAGCAGCAATAGCAGTATAGGTGGTATTGGTGGAAGTGGAGTAGGAGGTGGAGTTGGATTAGGTGCTACTAATAGCTACAACAATGATTTACAAATCTTAAAGAGTAAAAGTAAAAAATCCCGTTGTGGCTCGGAGTCGCCATGCAGCGGTAGCATACATAATTTAACATCGGCGGTAGCTGCAGCTGTTGTTGCAGCAGCAGCAGCATCGTCAGCGGGCGTCAATAGTAGCGCAAGTAGTAGTAGTAGTTGTAATAGTGGTAGTACAATCATCGCTGCCCCAAGCAGCAGCACTAGTAATAATAATAATAATACAAGTAGTAGTGGCGGTGTTTTAAACATTGGCCATATCCCCTCCTCCTCTTCAACAACGTCGTCGTCTGCTGCGTATAACAACAACAATGCAACGACAACACCAACAAACAGTAGTCATAGTTGTCACCTGGTAGATCGGGGGAACAGCAGTGGAAGCAGCAATCACAGCCAGAATAATCACGATGGCCGTGGTGATGGTGGGAGTACGGCGTCAAGTCGATCACATTCACGCAGTCCAAGCAGCTATAGTTCGACGCACAGTTCGTCGTCTAATTCGCATGCGTCCAGCCCGGTGTCCGGTAGTGAACAACCTCCGACTCGAACGAGAAATCTACAATCGGCTGTGTCAACTCCCGGTCAAGGTAAACGTAAGTATTTAATCAATTGTTAATAGACGGAAAATTTTGACTGCAGAAACTCACAAATTTGTTGGTTTTTATTTTATAAACTCTAGGTAACAGCACGGCTACATCATCATCATCAACATCCAGTGGTGGCAGTGGTGGAGGCAGTGGCAATCCTGTTGTGCATTCCGAAGATAACCGGCCGCTGGCAATACGAGTTCGAAATTTACCGGCCCGTTCCTCGGACACATCCCTTAAGGATGGTCTCTTCCATGAGTACAAAAAACATGGCAAAGTAACCTGGGTAAAGGTGGTCGGCCAAAACTCAGAGCGTTATGCGTTAGTTTGTTTCAAGAAACCCGACGACGTCGACAAAGCCCTCGAGGTATCACACGACAAATTATTCTTCGGTTGTAAAATCGAAGTTGAACCCTATCAGGGCTATGATGTCGACGACAATGAGTTTCGACCGTATGAAGCCGAGCTGGACGAATACCATCCGAAATCAACGCGTACACTATTCATTGGTAACCTCGAGAAGGATATAACAGCAAGTGAACTGCGGGCTCAGTTCGATTGCTTTGGTGAAATCATCGAAATCGACATCAAAAAGCAAGGAATGAATGCGTATGCTTTTTGTCAATACTCGGACATTTTGTCTGTGGTAAAGGCAATGCGTAAAATGGACGGGGAACATCTGGGCAATAATCGGATAAAGTTGGGGTTTGGCAAATCGATGCCAACAAACTGTGTCTGGATAGATGGCGTTGCGGACAATGTTAGCGAAAGTCATCTGATGGGACAGTTTTCGCGGTATGGATCAGTTTCGAAAGTGATTATCGATCGAGTGCGGCAACTGGCGCTGGTTATGTTCGATCAGATTCAGTATGCGCAAACGGCTGTGAAAGAAATGCGCGGCACAACGATGCGAGGTCGCAAACTGCAGGTGGATTTTGCTTCACGTGAATGCCAAGAGGCATTTTATGAGAAATTAGAAAAACAAACTGCAGGTAAAGAACTTGTAGTCCTGTTTGAATTCTTTGATTCAGTTTTTTAAAACCTTGTTTTTCCATTTTATTTTAGCTGGGAGTCGTTTCAATAGATACGATTCACAATCATCACGATCGCGGGCGTCTTCCTTCAGTCGTCATCAGAATTCCAGCGGCAATTGTTCGCCAAGTAATTTGTCATCAGTACTATCGACTAGTGCGAATGGTTCATCCGGTAGCAGTAGTCTGCAATCTGTTGTTGGCTGTTCATCTTTGCCAGCAGCGGCATCAAGTATTGGTAGCGTTGCTGTTTTAGGTGGTGCATCATCATCTAGCAGCAGCAGCTTGGCAAATTCCGGTGTTATTCCGTCTGTTGGAGTTGTGTCGGCAGTTGGTGGTGGTGTACTTCCAGCTGCAGGCAGCACAACACCTCGAGGTGCACGATCCAGAAGTTCCCGCCACAATACCGGTGATTATGAGTACTTGTCGGAGCGTAGATTTCGCAGTTACGACGAATACAGCCAAGGATCGACAGCGTCTCACGACGATGATACGACACCGACGAGTCAACATTGCAGCGGATATCCACAGCGATCGGACTCGCCTTTGTCGCGAATATGTGGTGGTGGCAGTGGGAGTGGTGGTGGTGTTGTTGGTGGTGCTGGCAGCCTCAGCAGTGCTATTAGCATTGCTGGACTTACAGGCATTAACAATACCATCGATACGTTTGATATTAGTAATTCTAATAATGGACGACGTCGTTGCGACAAAAGTCCTGGAAAGCAAAAAGGTAGTTGTACAATGCTTTCAAATGGACTTGTTAAAGGTAATTTCTCTCGCTCATTGCTAACAAAATACTTTTTATTCCCAGGTGATATACGAAATTTACAAAAGGAACGTTCCCATCTGCTGGAACAACTAGAAGAATGCCCGTCCAGTGGTGATGAGTTAGTTAGTCCTAAGAAACGTATGAAGTTCGATCATCCATCGTCTTTGCATCACCACAATCATCATCACACATTAGCCGGATTGGTGAGTTTATATATTTTCAAAAAAAAAAAAAAAAAATTATTTGTAAGGCTTTTTTTTATATGTTTATGCAAATGAATGTTTATTAGTTAAGAGGCTGATAGTAGAAAAGGTTGTAATAAAAAAAAAAACACGCAAAATTATAAATACTTACATCTCTGCTTTTGCTTATTGATTTTTTTTTTACTAACATAATTTTTTTTTTTCATTTTTTTTAATAAACAAAAAGAGAAATAATTATGGTGTTACAGAACTTTTTTGTGCCGTTTGCATCTATTTTTTTTAACACATTTTTTGTTTTTGTTTCTTATTTTATTTACAGGTGTCTATTTAATTGCAACATTTTATGCATGACTATGTAGAGTTTCATAGTATTTTACTTATATTTTTTTGTATTTTACTATGCACTTTATGTTATGTATGCCTTCTCAGATGTCAAAAATTTGGAGACATAATAACCTAACATATAAATTTATGAATCTCTGCAAAAAATGTGGTCCACAAAGGATAAAAAACGATTATTTTGGTTATAGTTTAGATGTCTTCTATGTTCCAGATCTACTTTTTATATAAATATGAATCTTTTAACCCTGCTATTGAGGCAGCCAACACAGTTGGATGGTTTCTTCTTGGATGGTTTCTTGTTATTTTTGAAGCTTGGTTCACTGAAAACATGATTCCAGGTCGGTTATCCGTATTTTCTGAGATAGTCAGGGTGTCCTAACATCCCACGAATCAGTCTTCTCAAACTTTCTAAAGCCCAAAACAAATATTCACTTTGTTGGTTGCCGGGAAATAGAGGCATTTCATGCTGTTTGTAAGACTAATGAACCTGTAAAAATTGGAAAAGAAATAACCATAAAGCTTTAATGGGTAAAATCATCTAAACCCTCCCATAGGGCAGT
This sequence comes from Episyrphus balteatus, assembly GCF_945859705.1. NCBI lineage: Eukaryota > Metazoa > Arthropoda > Insecta > Diptera > Syrphidae > Episyrphus > Episyrphus balteatus. The sequence continues at coordinate 40,457,733 of NC_079134.1, forward strand.
GTCGCACGACACGACAAGTTTTAAATCGAATCTTCAAAATTGAAAGACGAATCCAATTTACATCTTCTTTGTTCAATCATTGCTCTTTCTTACAGACATGAATTTCTTCTAGGAGATACACAATGAGAAATATAATCTCTTTCTCTTCATAAGAAGCTATATCAACGTCCCGCTTTTAGAGACAGCCATGTTTTACCCATCCTAATCTCCTGTTCAGCAACAAATACACTTAACTAACAGTTTTGACGAATATGCTTTAAAACATGTGTAACTCAAAATTAACTGTTTTTAAGTTTTGAATGAGTCATCTTGATGAGCAATCAGAACATTTTGGAACAGAAAATTCCTAACTGATCAACAAAAAGTTCTGCTTTCCAAATATACTTTCGCTCCTCTTGACCCAGCAATCTTAACCGCTGAATGTTTAGCTTTCTGACTAGATCAAGATCACTGTAAAGCCCGTATAGCTCGTTGTTGTATCTTCTCCTTCACTCCCCGCCGATGCACACTGGACCAAACATTGCGTGAACAATTTTTCTATCAAAGTAACCCAGAAAATTTTCATCCGCACCTTACAGCAGTACTGGGATGATAAAGGTCTTGTGCAGCGCTTCCTTGCTTTGTTCCTGCACTGATGTCATTGTGCGAGGTTATAGTGGAACCCAAGGCTCTGACTACTTCAAAAGTTATATTTGCCAATTGTGATGTTCTGCCCAAGTCGACGGTGCTGTGCCTCTCTTCTTGTAGACTGCTTATACTTTGTTTTCGTCTCATTCAAAGCCAAACACACCTCCGTCTCAATATCAGCAAACGCACCACTGACAGAACGCATTGTTCTGCCAATAATTTCAATGTCATTCCCTAAGCCAGAAGTTGAACGGACTTTTGAAAAATTGTGCCACTGGTGTTGACTTCTGAGTTAAGCACAATTGCTTCAACCATGATGTGAAAGAGGTTACATGATAGAGCATTGCCTTTTCGTAAACCTTTCTCTACATTAAACGCGCCTGTGATGTTCTGGCATATTCTTCCTGCATGAGCGAACGAGTTTGGTGACTTTAAAATCGATATGAAGATATGGTGTGTATCAATTTGGTATTCTTGGGTTTTTCCTAAGATCTGTCGGAGTGTGAAGATTTGGTATATTTACTTAGCCTAAAATCACACTTATGGGTCAGGTCGTTGGCAAAAGGTTCTAGGCGATCACACAAGATAGCCGGCAAAAATCATCTCTAGATGTTTTAAACAGTTTGGCCGGAAGGCATCCGCCAACTTTTCGATTTGTGTCTTGATACCGCTGTTTTCACTTTTAATTGTTCAGGTGGATGGATAGAACAATGGATTGTTTTGCGCTAAGCAGATTTTTGGGCATCTTTGCCCTTTAGCAGTTTACCTACCTACTACTTTATACCAGTTTTAATCTATCTATTCCCGTTTTAATCACAGTCCTTGTGTAAATTGTTTCACACTGTTATAGAAAACCTTCGGTAGAGAGGAGATTTCTTAGATTTATTCAAAACATGACTTCACACCATTTGCAATGTAGCAATCAAAAATCTCTGCCATTGCTCAAAATTCATCTCCTTGAAGTAGTTGAAGCTTGTAAAGTATCAAAAAAAAAAAAAAAAATTTTTTCTACCACGATTATAAACTAAGTTCATGATGACGCACTACCTCATGGGAAGTTGTTCTTTTGTTGCTTTGATCTAAGTGGAAGGCTATCAAGTACCTTCTAAATGAAAGACATACATACAATATATGTATATTAATTTTTAGGTGTGAATGTAACCAATAGAAAATATTGAATAAAATCAATAAAAAGCCTTACTTTGCTTTGCCACTTGATGACTCAATCAAAGAATGGTGGCAAACCTGCGTTGAATGTTGAACTTTTATTGAATTCAGTTCAAATTCTTAATTGATGTTCATTGTCTGTTATGAAATTCTACAACTACATAATATGTGTTTCTCCATATGTCTCATTCACTATGCACAAATATATATTTTGTTCCTTCCATTGTTTTTGTAATTCATTTTATAAATTTTTGTTTTCTCAGAAAAAATAGAAAAAAATCAATTACTATTTTATTTTATATTGATGCTTTAAATGTTTATCATTTAGCCTATACAACAAAGTGGTCCTATATGATCTCCAACTACTATTGAAACAATAGTAAAATAATGTTACACTTTCAATATTTTTTTTAATTGATCTTGAATAGTCTACGCTTATATTTTATATAAAATTTTTCTTCATTAAATTACCAACAACAAATAAAACAAATCAAAACACTTTTAACTAATTTATTTTGTTTTGTTTCTTTTATATTCATTACAGCCGCAGTCGCATTCAATTGATGGTAGTAGCATCAACAGCAGCAACAACACCAATAGCAGTAGTAGTGTACAGCCACCGGCCTTAATCGGTGATTCCAACTGTGATGTTTTAAGCACTGATACAAATAGTTCAGCAGTAATGCAGCAACAGCAGCAGCAACAACAACAACAACAGCAACAACAACAGCAGCAACAACAACACCCGCACCCTCACCCTCACCGGAAAAGCAGCATGTGTGGCGGCGTTGAAGTTCGTAGATTATCAGAATGCAATAGTCTTAAGTATGGTACGCAGCAACAACCACCACCTCCATTGCTGCATCATCATCACCATCAGCAACAACAGCTGCAACAACAGCTGCAACAACAGCTATCGAATAACAGTAGTAGTAGCCGGCGACCGTCCATTGAATTATCCTCGTTGGCTGCAACTGCCCGTTCTAGCAGTAATAGCGATCATACGCATACGCATACACATACGCATACGCACACGCACACGCAAAACTCAACTCTTAACTCGTCTGCCACATCGAGCTCTTCGTCATCAGTGTTAACTATGAATTCATCGTCGTCGATAGCCTGTAAAAGACGAAGAGTTGTGGGTAGTAGTAGTAGCCTTATGGCGGGTGGTGTACTTGGTGGAGCGCAATCCTCTTCCACAACGGCAAGTGGCGGAGCAGCACCAGGTTCATCATCAACATCATCATCAACAAACCCAACAACAACAAACACGCTTAACGATGCTAACCACGAATACCACACTTCAAGAGGTCGCGGTCATCAATTACATTCCCATCACTCGCATGAAGCGTCCGGTGGTGAAAGTGCGGACGGCTCACGGCCCGGTACTCCGTTGTGCGATGAACGACCCGAAATTCCAGTACCCAGTGAACCGCGACGAATACCACGCGATCGGCCGCACGAGCCGATGATTTTACCGCTGCCAAAATTTGGCATACCATTTTTTCAACAGTATCGAATGGCGGCGGCCGCCACCAATCAACAGATGTACGCGTCTTCCTCAACGTCCTCTATTGCGGGAGCGCTATCATCTACATCGTTGTCGTTAGGAACGGCAGCGCAAGCAGCGGCAAATCATAGTAATAGTAATCCTAGTAATAGCTTAATAAATTCAAGTTCTTCTTCTTCTTCTTCGTCTGCAAATGCGGGGCCGGCGTTACTGTCAAACAGTAGCTGCGGCGGCCATCATTCTAGTCTTAGTAGTACGCTGTCAAGTCCGCCTGCTTCGATGCTGTTAGGTGGCTCTAGATTATCCTCCAATACAGCATCATCATTGTCGTCGTCGGCGATGCATCATCATCCGCACCATCACCATCATCACCACCATCATCATCAGCAGCATAATAATACAAGTGGTGGTAATAATGCGCATCATATGTCCTCCTCCCAAATGCATCATCAACAACAACCAGATTCGTCACTGGCCAACTCTCTGCGATCACGTTCACTGAGTACAAATTCAAGTGATTCAGATGCGGGAGCGAGACGCAGTTCGAGTCCAACGCTTGAAGAGCGAATCAAGTCACTCGATGAGCTCTATGAGAAATGGAACGGCGGAGGCAGTGGTCTCACTTCACGGTTAAACCAACTGACAGCATCGACAACGCCGTCCTCAGCATCATCTGTTGATAGTTCGTCTCACCCGCTGCAACATACCACCTTCCCGCACTATCAACATCCGAACAGTGTTGTGACCAACAGTTCATCATCATTCACTCCCACGCGACACAAACTCTTTGATTTGGACGTCAAGGAAATGAAACCGTCGGACATTGTTAAATCAGTTCTGGCGAAAAAGTCCATATTCGACGATGACCTGCAGCGACTGAAGAATATCAACGAGAAATACGAACCAGCAGATGTGTCGCATTTGACAAAGGCAGTTCTTGCGGCATCAACATCGCCAGCGCTTCCAAATCTGGCCGCAACCAAAACACCTATTGTCGGCTGCGTTACACTCAATAAAATAGTTCCAGCAGTAACACAAAGTGTAACAGTGACATCTGCGGCAGTGCTACAGCGGCTAAGTAATTCATCACCCATGAACAGTCCACAGGGTTCGATGTCGCCTTACAATAGTCCATCGCCATCACCAATTGTGACTGGTGGCACAGCACCGAATGGAAGTAAACTTGTGCCGTCGTCGATTGATTCGAAGTCGTCAGCAATTATAACTCCCCAGCCTGCTAAAGGATTACAATATCCATTTCCCAGCCACCCACCGTTGGTTAGCTCTGCTAGTGGTGCTTCGCCCAATGGCTCAGAACATAGTAATAGTAGTAGTAGCAAGCAGGATGCTACTGCAACTGCAACTACCACTACGACGCCACAACCACCAACAAAACCAAAGACTAATTCTATACAAAAAAGCTTGAGTATGCCTGGAGATAAGATGTCTTCCGTCCCAGTGGCCACAGTGGTAGCTACAGCGACGCTAGTGAATACGACAACGCCCACGGTGTCGCATTCTGTAGCACAGCCCTCAAGGGTTCTTGTGAAATCCGCCTCAATTCCAGGCAGCACAAACATTGGTACAATTAAAACAACAACCGGTAGCAGTTCCTCCCATTCGACTTCGTCATCCAGTCAAAAACAACATCATAATAACCCAATAGTTGTTGATGATGAAATTATGACAGTAACGGCGACGCCAAAGGTTAAACATTCAACTTCGACATCATCTAGCAGTAGCAGAAAAGGCTGTGAAAAAAGCGAAAGAAGCTACAAACACAATCATCGCAGTGACTCGACGAATAGTGACAAAAAATCCTCCTCCTCCTCGACCAAAAGTGAGAAAGTGAAAAGCGAATCGTCAACAGAACGAAGAAAACATTCTGTTTCATCAGCTGCATCGATAGATGAATCTTCGTTGGTATCGTCTTCTGCGACGAATGCTGAGAATGATAAGACCGATCTAAAACATCAACAGCACGAAGAAAAGGAGAAAGAGCAACGCCAAGAGCGTGAGAGACAAGAAAAAGAGAAAGAAAAACACCAACAGAAAGAAAAAGAACGACGTGAAAAAGAACTCAAAAAGCAACGAGAGCGAGAAGAGAAAGAGCGTGAAGAAAGAGAACGGAAAGAACGCGAAGAGCAGCAGCAGCGTGAACGTGAGCGAGAGAGGGAGCGAGAAGAAAAAGAGCGCAAAGAACGTGAACGTCGCGAACGTGAAGAAGCTGAGCGTAAAGAAAAAGAACGAGAACGAGAAGAGCGAGAAAGACGAGAGAAACAAGAAAAACAAGAACGTGAACAAAAGGAACGTGAAGAGAAAGAACGAAGAGAGCGTGAACGCCGAGAAGAACACGAACGAATATATCGTGAACAACAGCAGCAGCAACAAAAGCGTCAAGAACAAGAACGACGCGAACGTGAGCAGCGTGAACAACAGCCAGCACTTCCTCTCGAACCGCCAAAAGAAGTTCCCACACCACCAGCACCTCCACCAAATGAATGTCACGAAAAAGAAAATCGCAAAAATCACACTCGTGCCGATGGCAGTGACATCACCAGCGCCGACACTCTCGACTTTGAAAAGCGATTCTTTCGTCACATGCAGCACTTTGAAGACAAGCACAACAAAGAAAACAGCGGAGACGATATTCTTTTGCCATCAGCCGAAGGTCAAAAGAATCGTAGCCGCAAGTCTTCACGAAATTCTCCCATTCGTTTGCCAAAGCGTCGCCTTAGTTCGCAAGATAGTATGGATACAATTGAAGATCCAGCTAAGCGTGTTCGTATGACGTCCTCAACAGAGACATCTGCAAACCTGATAAACAATCATAAAATCAGCGATCGACGGGACTCTAAAGATCCCAGCTCCAAGAAGCACCATAAGTCGTCCTCGTCATCCCACAAAAACACTAATAATGATGAAAAACTACAACATCAACAACAACAGCTGAATGAAGCGACATCTGTTGAGCATAGATACCGTAAAGATTCTGGCTTTGAAGAGAAAAAATTCAAGAAAAGTGATCCAGGTACCTTTTCGATGCTAATGCAACGCTTCAAAAAGCACAACAATAAAGACGACAAAGATGCCATTACAAATAACATTAACGAGAAACATGAAGACCAGCATATGTTTGTCAATAATCAGCCAGAAGAATCAGAAAATGTAGCTCCTAAAACCCCACAACACACTGGTGCAGCTTCGTCCGATGAAGAAGATCGTCAACGGCAACAATCGCAACACCATCATCATCATCACCAACGACACAAGAGCAAACGTGAGCATCGTGAAAAGAAGCGTCACAGCATTGGAGACTTTGAAGATCGCGAAAAGAAAGATCAATGCGAATCATCAAGTCGCCATCACGATCGCAAATCATCCCGCTCTGATGAGGGTTCACACTCGCATCATCGACATCAACAACACCATCCGCCAAAGCCATCATCTTCATGTGGTAGCAATAGTGGAGGTGAAAAATCATCATCGCATCGAAATAAATCGACTCCAACGAGTCGTCTCATGCTGAGTGATTCCAATGATTCCGATTCTGATGCGCAGACGTCTAAGAAGCATTCCATATTTGATATCCCAGACGAAGGACCGTATGTGTCCATGTACGACAAAGTGAAAGCACGTTCTTGCAAGAATATGCAAAAGCAAGAAGAAGAGAAGAAAATCAAGGCGAAGTTCTCTCAATTGAAGCAGTGTCGAGCGAAAAGAGAAGAAAAGAAACGCTCCACCTCATATGATGGAGATTCCGATTCAGATTTTGAAGATCGCCAACAGCGGTATCGTAGTGGCTACAAATTGAATCGCTGCGGAGGCTTTATAAGCTCTTCCGATGAAAGTGTAATAATTCAACGGCGAGTTAGTGCAACTGGCTGCAATAACATATCCGATGATTCTGACTCGGATACACGTCGAATGAGCTTCAATCGCAAACGTCTCAATGAACTTTGTGATGCTGATGATAGCTCTGAAACGGGTATCTACATCCGCAAGAGTTCACCATGCAAAAAGATTTCTTCAAAACGCAACTCTCGATCAACTCGTATAGAATCGGATTCCTCCGATATGGATGTTGAAGCTCCAACTCAGACATCATCTGTGAAACTAGAAAACAACGAAGACACAGAAGACATTGTCGAACATAAATTCAAGCCTGAAATTAAGAAAGAACATTCAGAAGATGAACAAGTTCAAATTGTTGTGAAGACAGAAAAAATCAAATCTGAAGGTGAAGATTGTGAAGTCGATGAAGAAACTAAACCAAATGTACTTCCACCTCCACCAGTGTCTATTATGTGTGAAGTCAAAAAAGAAAGTAAAGATTTCTTCGAATTGATTACCGAATCGGACAATAATAATGTACATTCTGAAAGTGCTCTCGAAAGTAAAGAATCCATATTTGATTCTCATTATTCACCAGAGGGTCGAAAGAAACATAAAAAGAGCAAGAAACGACAGAAAACACCTCTGCCCTTGGACAGTGACACAAATGTATCTGATAAAATGGAAAAGATTGAAAATACTGTTGAGAAGTTCGAAACCAATTGCTCTTCAGCTCCAATGATTGATCTTTTCGATAAACTCAAAGAAGAAACCATTGCAGCAGCAACAGTTCCGCCGCCAAATCAAACAACTGTACAAGTGAACAATATTGCTGCTCCTTCTACACCAACTACCATCTTAAGTGAGAAGAAGCGTCATAAGGATCGCAAGGATAAGAAACGTGAGAAGTTTCGCAGTGTTGATTTTGACAAGTCCACTTTATCCAAAGAAGAACGACATCGACTTAAGAAATCTAAAAAGTCAAAAAGTGCTGATCTTACTCGGTATACTCCTTCATCTGCTAATACAACACCTTCCATTAATTCAACAGTTTCTTCACAAAATCAGAAGAGAACTGAAGAAAAAATGGAATACATATTTGGTCCCATCTCGGACGAGGAGGAATCCCAACTGTCGGGTAGTGAACCGATTGTTCACACCAAATCAGAGTGTGGTCCAGTCGTGTCAGCTGCAATAAATCCCTACAAAACCGAACCTCTTACACCCAAGTCACACACTGTCGAAGAAAATGAAGAAAACAAGCAAAAGACTTTGAGTTCTTCACATGTGGAACGCGAGCGACACCGCAAAGAAAAGCGAGAGAAGAAACGCAAAGAACGTGAGAAGTCTCGAGAACAACACGCTCTGGCAGCACTCCAAACCTCAGTTTCTGCCCACACAACAGCCAAGGTGGAAGATGATAATAGCGTGGACTTGGATGAAGCTGGTCGAGCACTTGAAGCTCAACTAATGGAAGATTCTGATAACAAAATGACAGACGAAACGACACCATCTACAGCTGCGACATATCGCAGTGATATGACAGACGTCTTTCGATTCTCTGATGGTGATGAAAATAGTATGGAAGTTATTCCTCCTCAAACGGCAACAGGAACAGCTGAAAAGAAAGATGTTTCACATCAGCCAACACAGCAGCAACAACAACAAGATCATCATAAAAATAAAGAAAAGAAGAAGAAAAAGAAGCGATCCAAAGAGGAACGTCATCATCAACGGCGAGAGCACCATCATAATCAACAACAACAGCAACAAACACAGCAACAACAGCAGCAACAATTGGATGAGACAGCAATTATGTCGCCTCCACCATTGTGCTCTAGCAAGCTTTCAATTGACATTGAAGATGAGCTTAAAGATCCAGCTCCCTTATGTAAGCCCTCACCAAGCCTACCATGTCTATTTGATGATGATGAACCTACAAATATCCCCAAGACATCTGCAGATATTCTCTTGAGATCACCAATTAGAGAGAAGACTTTGATAAGTCCAATTCCAAAGACTCCAACTCTAATATCTTCTACAGTAACACCTGTTACAGCTGTCTTGACTTCGACCACACCGCCATCATCAAAGGTTCCATCATTGACTAAACCAACCATGTCAACAGTGACTGAACCCAAGAAGAAACCAGAGAATTTCATTCCTGGATTTGATGGTGAACTTGATGAAAAAATCAGTGAATCAGCAGTGCAATCAATTTCGGCTGATTTTACTGCATCAGCAATTGATTCGATTGTTGATGTCGAACCAAAGATTCCAGTACAAAGTCCACCAGATTCAACCAAACACCTAGAAAAAATCGAAGAAAAATCACGTGTGGTTATATCTCAAGAAGAAACCGAAGATGCTGTAGCTGCTTTGCTTGGAGAAAGTTTTGGCAACTCTAGCACAGTTGATTATTCTCTTACCGATGATCCTTGTGATTTACAATCGACAGTAATTGATGAAGTGGTATCACAGACTGTTGAAGAAGAACAATCAGCTGCTGTTATTCCTGAAGAAGATGCTGAAGAAATGTTGAAAGCTGTACAATCACTTAGCAATGAAGACATTGATATCAAAGCGGACACACCACAATCCGAACAAGACTTGCAAATTGATACTGATACTGAAGAGTCACCCGAAGATGAAAGACCAAAAACACCAGATGTTGATTTTGATCAATTGAAGGGTAAAAAGTCAGAACCAACGGAAGTGTCGTCGGCTCCTAAAGAGACCAAAGAAATAAAGAAGTCCATAGTTGAAGCTGCCACAACTCCATCGGTCATTACAAAAGTAACAGACTCTACAAAGAAGGAAGAAGATAAGAAACCCTCATCATCTGAGCTACCGAAGAAACCTCTTCCTCCTAAAATTGAACCACCGACCATAACAAAAGAACAACCAGCTGTACAACCAGTACAGACTATTCTTCAGCCTCCGCAGCAACAAACATTGGCGCAAACAACTCCGGTTGTTAAAGTTGAGACTCCATTGCAAATTCAACCTCTTAAAACTAATGCTACACCGGTAGCACCACCATCACAATCTCCGAAAGTTCCTGTACCTACTAATCAATCGGTACTAATTGCTCGGCCTCAATTTACCATTCAACCGCCATCAATAAGTATACCCGATTCACAGCCACCAGCACATTTTATACATCCTTCGATAAATGTTGTTGTTTCACCGAGATCTACGACAGATCTCAAAATGCATTCTCCACGAGCGCAACAACAACCGCCTTCGCCATCAATTAGCGGTGTCCGGGTACCATCTCCACATAGTCCAAATGTGCAACAACGTGGTGCAAGTAACATTCGGCAGCAGCTAAGTCCGGTAACATCACCGACACCTCCACAGCCACATGTGATCCTACAGCAGAGGCAGTTGATGTCACCGCCATGCACAGCTCCACCACAAACAAGCAGTCCGAGCTCCATGGCGACTGGACTTAACAGAATGACAGTAACTACCGTCTCGTCGGTGTTGTCTCCGGCAACTAAAGCCACTGTTCATCCTGTTGTGCTTCCCAATATGATCAACGCAACTAGTAATATGAATGTTCCAACTGAACAGCCTGAAAACAAAGAAACTAAACATTCGAAGAATCATCAAGCATCGCCAATGAAACCGAACGCTTTTGATCAGCACATGATGCAGCAACAAAACCTTTCGACTGTTGCAAATAAAGTTGGTCAACCAGTTGCAAATGCTTATGGCAATTCGCCACAACAGCAACCTTCCCAATCGCCGCATCGCATGTCACCACATGTCTTGCAGCAGATGGGTAAGATGGCTACTCACCAGCAATTTATGCACCATCAGCATATGATGCAAATGCAGCAAGCCCAACAGCATCAGCAACAACAACAGCAACTTTTGCAGATGCAGCTACAGATGAAGAATGCACAGCAAAAGAATTCTCAACTAAAGCAACATCAACAACAACAACCTCCTCAGCAACAACAACAACAAAGGTTATTGCAAACTTTGCATCCTCCAGTCTCGGCACCAAGTGGAGTTCCGTCAAGCACACCACATCCTGGTTCAACTTTGCATTGCAATAACGGTGGAAAAGATGCCATTGGCCGACCAATACAATCACAATCGCAACATGTTGTAATTGTACGTCAGCCACAGCAGCAACAACAACAGCAACAACAACAGCAACAACAACAGCAACAACAACCAATAAGTTCTCAAATGCCGCAAATGCAAAAGGTTTTATTGCAACCGCAGCAACCACAAGTTACTACCGCCAAACCACAACCTCCAATAATTATGCAGCAACAACAACAACAGCATCATAAGTTGCCTTCAACTCCTAATCTAATCATTCAACAGAAACAACCTGTTCCAACATCCTTTATACAGCAGCCACAACCTCAACAACAGATTCAACCTCAACAACAACCGATGACACCTCAGCAGCAGCAGTCTATGCCACCACATCAGCAATCGGCACCACATGTACAACCGTTGCAACAACTTCAACAACAACCACCTCAGCAGCCGATGCAACATTTGCTGCCATTGCAACAACAACAACCAATGCATTCTAGACATCACCTGCCAACACAACCGGAACCACCACAACAACCAAACATTGTTGTGAAGCCTCCGCAACAAGAATTGCCTACATTACAAAAGAGTCATGCACCTCATATGCCACAGTTGCTCCATGATGAACCAGTCATCACCAAGCCACCATCTACACCAGCTAAAGAGGTTACTCCTAAACCAAATGATTCTGATGCAATAAAGATTCTAGAAAAACCACCAACAACTCCTGTGGTTGCTGAAGTCAAACCTACAGAATCTAAACCAGCAGAAGAAAATGTATCGGTTATTAAGAATCAACCAACAATTTCTCCAGTTGTTGTATCTTCACCAATCCAACAACATCAAAATAAAGAAAAATCTCTATTGACGGAAGAAAATGTAACAAAGATTTCTCCACCTAAAGAAGATGAAATCGAACAAGATTCTAAAGAGGACAGTGATTATTGGTCTGCTAAAGAATTGAACATCGATTCGGTGATCAAAAAGGTCGATGCTGCTATATGTTCCACTGAGGAGAGCAAGAAAGTTCCAACTCCAGATGTTGTCATTCCAATACCATCTCCAACAATTTCTACTAATATCGAGAAAATTGAAAAGAAAGAACCAAGTCAATCTAAAGCTTCTGTAGTTCCACCGCCAATAACTCCTGAAGAGAAACTTCACAATTCTTCGGCTAGTGTGGACATTAGTGAAGTTGATCGTACAGGTGAAGATACTCACGATGATGATGACGAAACAACCGAAGAGAGTCAAAGTGAGACAACAGATACTTCTGGCACTGGAAAACAACTGAGAGGTGGTCCATCTGCCAAACGTGGACGTACACCAAGAGGTGGTAAAAAGACGTCCGGTATTGCGGCAGCCATTTCGCCACCAGAAACTGGTGTACAAACACGACGTGCTAAAGGAACACCTAGTACACGTGGTCGTAAAGGTCGTCCACCAACTAAATCGCTTCCACCAATTCAACACCAGGTGTTGCAACCAACTTCTACACCAGTGGTGGTCGATAAGAAACGAAATGCCGTTTCAGCTAGTGACCAAGATGTTTATGAATTTCATGAAGATTCAGGTGAAGAGACACAACCAAAATCAGCAACTTCATCGACAGTTTGTGGTGATCGTCCTCGTCTCATTTTAACCATAAAAAGTCCAGGTCAACCAGCTGCAGCAGCTGTTGTAAAAACAACCGAAAAAGAAGTTGTTCCAATAGAAGCACCCATATCATCGCCTTCCTCCCAATCAGTGGCACCATCAATTCAGCCTCCACAATCGCCATCGACTCCTGAACCAACTGAAGGTCACATGAAAGACTCAAAGAAAGACTTTCAAACGCCCAACACTCGAAAGTCACGTCGGCTTCAGGAGAAAGATCGCAACACAGTGGATGATATTATTGAAGATGTTGTTCGTAATACTCAGACATCGCCCAAAGGTGGACAAACACCACCTCGTCGATCAACCCGCATTGCTCAGCCAAAGAAACCAGGCCAGCCAGCAGAGTTGTTGAATAATTCATCAACTCCTAAGCCCAGACGATCCAAAGATCGTTCCAAGGTTGGTGGTGGCGATAATTCCTCAGAAGCTGAAGATAAGTTTGATAAACTTAAATCTCCACAAACTGATGAGGATCTAAGCACAGAGAAAATACCTGAGCCAGAGAAGAAAGAATTGCCTGAGAAAACTGAAGTCATACCAGATGTCAAGGTAGTTGTTACTGCAACACAACCAACAACAACAACAACAACTGTGCCCAGTGTAGTACAAACCACACCCGTAACTAAGACCATAGTATCAAATTCTGCTGTTCTTACATCATCGATGAAAGAATCGTTCTTGATAGATCCGGTCACAGGTCATCTAACTGTGGTCACACAACCACCAAAGGAGAATCAATTTGCAAATCAACCTGGAAGTACAGTCAAACAGCCAATAGTTGAAAAGAAATCTATACCACCAACAATTCCAACTGCTCCTGTGGTTGTACAACCTGTTCCTAGCACTAAGGAACCAATCAAAGTAATTGAAACGGAAAAAGTGACACCTTTCCCTTCATCAGTTCCAACATCTGGAACCAGTCATATGCCATCAAAGGTTGAACCTGTACCACAAATACCAGCAAATCCACCTTCGCAGCCAATGAGTGTTGTTGTTAAGCCGACCAATACTCAACAGCCTATTGGAAATCTACCTTTGACGACACCACAAGCTCCTCCTCAAATGAATGTTGTTGTCTCACAAAATTCATCACAATTACAGCAACAGCATATTCCAAAACCTCAGGCAATTGTAGTGCAACAAGTACAACCTCCATTGCAGCCACAATTGAGCTCAACACGACCAACAACTTTGAAAGCTCATGTGCTCAATAGTCAAAAGCATCAACAACAGCAACAACAACAGCAGCAACAACAACAGCAGCAGCAACAACATCAACAGCAGCAACAACAACAGCATCATCAACAACAGCAGCAGCAACAACAACAGCAGCAGCAACAACAACAGCAGCAGCAACAACAACAGCAGCAACATCAGCACCAGCAACAACAACAACACCATCATCAACAACAACATCATGGACCCCAGCAATTGGGTCAAAGTGTTGTTAAGATGGGACACGCCAATCCAACACAATCACAAGCCCATGCTAATCAACAACCTCATATTGTTGTCACCAACGCTAGTCATGTGATTCAATCTGGCATGGTATCACGACATCTTCAACATGCAGCCGCCTTAGGAGGTTTGCAATCGCAAAACCCAACAGTCCCACCACCAGTGACGCATCCTAATTTAGTAGTGAACATTCCACCAGCTCATTCACCGCACGGTGCTGTCCATTCACCTCGAATCCAACAAGGTGTTGTAATAAAACAGGGAGTACCGCCACCACAACAGCAGCAACAACAACAACATTCTCAATTACACCCCGCTGCATTTGGACCCCAACAACAGTCACAGCAACAACAATTCCATCCACAACAAATTGTTCATGTGGTGTCCTCCAAAGCGCCAACTTCCCACCAGCAATTGCAACAGCAACAACATCATACACAGCATCCTCAACATCCACAGCAACATCAACCTGTAGTGATGCATGGCAAACAATTGCCGCCACAGCAACAACAGCAGCAACATCCACAAAATCTACCATATGGTCCATCACAAGCTCAACAGCAAATGGTCCAAGGTGGAAAGATCATCCAGCAACAATCTGCAATACAAGCAGTGGGCAAGCAACAACATTCGGCAACAATTCAAGTTCCAATACCTCATGCACATTTGCATTTGCAACAACAACAACAGCAGGCGGCACAACAACAAAAGGCAGCACTATCGGCTGTTCCTATTGTGACACATCAGCAGATAATCAAGCAACCAGTGCCACAACAACAGCCGCCTCCACATCATATTGTTCAACAACAACAGCAACAACAACCGCCATCGCAACAACATCTCTTATCAGTGAAACAGCAACAAGCTGTCCAAGCACAGCCTTTAGTTCTAACCAGCCAGGCTGTAGCTGGAGCCAGTGGCAATACCAACACCAGCACAAACATAATATCAGGCTCCCAACATATCATGGCTCATGCACATCCAACGGCGCATTTGCATCAACCAACTGGTGCATCGTTGCTTCAAGCCAAACCAGCACACCAGCAGCAAGTAGTGCCACCAGCGGGCAAAGCTGTTATTGGTCTACAAGCACCACAAATAATGACGGGCGCTGTAGCAAGTCCACCGCTCAAACAAGCCCATCTTGCTGGTCAGCAACCAGTTGTAACTGGTAAGTTATTATTTAAAATATTTAGTAAAAATTTAATTTATAACTCTTTTTCTTTGATTTCGTCTTGCAGGTGCAAGTAGTTTACGTGCGACTGTACCACCAATAAGTCCCCAAGGACAATCAAGGCACTTGTTGCAGCCTGGTCTGCCAGTTGCTGCTTTTGAAGCAAACATGGTGAGTTTTTTTTCTATTATTTTTTTAATTTTTAATAATGTTCCTAACCTCAAAGCAACTTATTTTCTTACAAACTTTACTAACACACAAAATGATTATTATTATTTTTTTTAAATGGAAGCAGCATGAAATTGGAAACTATAGTTCAACTCGTTCGCAAAGTCCACCGCCTGCTCATCAGCAGGCAACACCTATTACAGCGGTAAAGCTTCTTACAAAAAAAAAATTAATTTATATTAATAGTTTAGATAGATAATTTTTTTTTGTTTGTCTGTAGTTTTTCGTATTATTTTAGGGCCAGTTTTTCAATGGCGAGTAAATCCTACGAATAATCTTAAATCTTGTAGATTCAAAAAGAATTAAAGGACAAAATGTTCAAAATAAGAAAATAAAACATTTAAAAGTTCTTGCTCACTTGATCTCGAGTTAATTCACCAAATTGGTGGGTTTAACTCTGGTTAAACTTGAATCTTGCATTGAAAAACTGGGTCTTTGTTTGTAGTGTTTCCAATCTTTTAGGAAATAATTGAAACTTGTTTGTGGAAAATAGAACAGAACTGTTAAATGTTATCAGTTTAGTTTCCAGTAGAATTGCAAACAGTAGTAAATAAAAATGTAAACGTCAAATTAGAACATAAACCAGATCGATAATCGATGGTATGTAGTTTTAAACTTGGTATTTTTTTTTAAGACATTACTCATTTCGATTCAATCGAATGAATACATTCTGCAATTAGTTTTGTATACACAACTTCGAGCATATGACCACTGCGTCACCTCAGGATTGTCAATTGTAACTCGAAGTTTTTGACCGGTTTCTGTTACGCATTGTTTAAAAATTTAACGTTTCCGCAACGAAAAAATTCAAAAAATCTCAAATCGGGCTAGTTTTTAGTTCCTAGCCATTGGATATTTTCTTCAATAATTTAAGTATTTTTTATATTTCGAAAGCCATTAATAATAGATCTGTAAAAAACGCCGTTGATTGTAATTCATGAACAATAATGTTATTGAAGAGGTGTTCCTCCAAGCTGGAGAAAGCAGTGGTTTGCATGTTCATCGGTTCTAATCTACTGGTACTAGAAATTAGCTTTCGAACTGTTCAATTAGATTGATTCAAGAATCCAAACTAGTGCTTTAAAAATTGTAGATTAAAGGTTCATTACAGATACAATTCCATCTCTTGAGCACCGGCTTTTTATAGTGGAGTGGAGAAATTCTTTCTTTATTCGTCTTACGAGAATGTGGAACGAATACCCACCTCAGTGTTTCCCTGCCATTTTAAAGTTCAGAACTTCAAAACCAATGTCTATCGGCTACTCCTTTTTAACATTTCCCTTCTTTCATAAAGCTCGCACTGTGTTGTTATATATTGAGGGTACCTAAATTTTTTTGGTACGGGCAAATTATTTTTCAATAAACAACAAAAAATGTTCTGATGACTACCCCAGCTCAATTTTGTTCATTTTGAACAATTTTTTTATGAAAAAATATTATCCAATGCCTATCATAGCAAACGTTGGTCATCCATCTTCCACTTGCATATCTTCTGAAGTTATGTAGAGCAGTGACTCGATTGAGGAAAAAGTATAACACTCATCTGGAAATTGTGAATAACATAATATTTTCCATCTTAGAAGAATCAAATATTAGAGAGAAATATTAAAAATAAAAATGTTCATTTCAGCAAAAAAAATGTATGAAAAAACGACCTTATAGGCAAATCCAGGCAAAATATACAGCCCGTCAATCTGGCTTTGAAAAATTTCTAGCTTTCAATGGGAAATTGTTTCTTCCGCCTGTGTTATTAATTTTCAAGAAAAACTGTTTGTTTAAATTTAGTTTTAACCACTATTTAAACGGCTCTTGTTTAAGCATCTCTTGAATCCAATACCAGGAAACTAGCCGATAGGATAACGTACGATAAAGTTGGGTATCCCTTTCTAGACCTTTATTATTTGTAGTTGTGCGAAGCTACATGGAAAGGAGACATTTGTTTGACTATAACAGCTTGATTCGCTTTAACTTTCTTCAATAAATGGAATATTCTTTTCTTTCACTGCAAACAGTGATATTGTTTTGCTTCAATTACCGACTATCTATCAATCAGTTCATCTTTCAATTCATTTATGAATATTTCTGAGTCCTTCAGAGAAAAAAAAAACTCTAAATCGACATGATTATATGGTGGTAAAAAATCAAACCAATATTTTTAAACAATTTCTTTGAACGTTTGTTCGAACATTTTTTTTTTCTGTAAAACTATCTAACTTAAGATATTTTCAACCTTATCATCGAAAAGCTAAAGAAACGCAAAATCAAAAAACTTTGACTTACTCGTATGAGGTCTTTTCATACCATATCTTTCTGCATATGTTTGCCTACCTGGTTTTTGAAACATCTATAACAAGTCGTTTTCTAGTTGTGTTTTTTGAAGACTTAAATGATAGGGAATATTTATTTTTAGTTCACGAAGGGATTTTAAACTATGTATAGCATTTTGTACTCGTAGGTATATCTTTCTATCTACAATTTTCCACCCCACCTAACAAGAGATACTTACGCTTCTTTCTGGACGTCAAACTTTAACATAATAAGTCAAATAAGACATACAATTTCAACTTTTTTTTAAGTTTTTGACATTCAGAGATGAAAAAAAAAATATGTCCTGTGGAGTTGTAATGTTACATCCGAACCAAATACGTCATGTTTTTACACGAATGATTGCGCAGGGCAGATATGTATTTTATATCTAGGCAAGCATAAATAATAGTAGTATGTGCATGGTTGAATTCTCATACCTTTATATACATAACATATGTAATAAATGTAATTTCCAGAATTTAAAGTTCCTGTAAATATCCCTTTTATAAATGTATACTAGTATAGATTCAGAGTTAGTTTCGAAGGGATGTTGTTTCCCATACATTCCCGAGTTATTTATTTATTTGATAAAACAAATAAATAGTTAATTTAAAGTAACAAAATATACATTTTGATTGATTTTGTATAAAATTGAATGTAAAAATGTACTTTTTTTCAATTCTTGTAGTGAATGTTAGTTTGATTTTAAAATTTAAATATAATTTGAATGACTATTTTATTTATTTATTTTTTTTAAATTTATTTTAGGGCGAAGGACCATATCCTGCTGGTGCAATTCGAGGTGTTACTCGTGATCACATCATTATGTACCAGCAATATTTGCGAGCTCAAGATGCCCTTGGAACTGCCAGAATACCATATATTGCAAGGTAAGTTATTTATTTTTAATACAAACTCAATACTAAATTTTGTTTTTTTTTTTTTATTTGTATTTTTAGATCACCTTTATTGCCTGGTGCCACTGATCAAAAAGATGTTGTTGAACTTGATGAATCAATGGTGGCTAGTCCACCACTTGAATTGCGTAGGCCAGGAAGTGTACCAAGAACAGTTGCTGTGCCACATAGCTTACAGAGTCCACAGGATAGAGCAACAGGTAAGTTTCAAATTTTGAAAATTCAACTGGTGCATTAGGTTTTATTTTTTGTTTTCTTCTTCACCGAAAATTGTCCAAAACGAAGTAATTTCCTTTTTAAATGTTTTCCTTTAGAAAGTTAGGATGAAAAAAAATAATAAAAAATATAATGTTTAATGAATACCTTGTAGAATGCAAGTTGAATCTTTTCCCTTGAAAAATTCTCCTGAAACACTGGTCGTTCTAGGAATGCTGTTAAGTTCAAAGCTTAGCTCAAATTTGGATGTACTGTTAAAGTACAGAATTTACCGAGTTAGTTTTTTTTATTTATTCCTTACTAAGGGGTAATTCCATGGAAGGGTTTTGGCAGTTTTTTTTTATGTTTCCGCTCTTATTTCTTTAACTATTCACTAAGTTAATTTATTTTAATACATTAACACTTAGTATATTAATTTGTTTAATAGTTTTTAATATTAAAAGTATTCCAACTACTGTGCTATCTGAGAATATCTTAAAACAAGATACAACTGTTGTGACTTTCTAACGTCACACCCGTTACATCTTATTTTAAGATATTCTCAGACAGCACAATAATTTTAATTCTTTTAATAATAAGAACATTTAATCAAATTAATATACTAAGTGTTAAGGTATTAAAATACGTAACTAAGGTGAATAGTTAAATAAATAAGATCGAAAAACATACAAAAATCTATCAAAACCATTTCATGGAATCACCCTAAGGTGTAACGTGCTTTAGGTTTCTTTTTATAGCATAAAACCTCTGGTTATGCCAAAGTTGCACTCAATAACCCCTCGAATTGGAGTTGAAAACTTTATGGGTTGGAGTACCTACAGTTTCTATAATCGCTCTCATAGTCATTCTGAATGTCTAATCTGTAGTTTTTTGGCAAGTGGCACGTGTCTAAACACGTTATTAAAGTATATAGCTTGTTGGTTTTATCACAACGACCGTAAATCTTACGCAACAATTTATTTTAGAATATGACAAGAGCTTTCAATTCTCTGAGAGAGAGAGAGAGAGTTTATGCTCCTGCGCCATATATTAAGAGCGTAATGGTGATGTTTGTATCCAGCTTCATCTTAATTCTTCTTCAGTTACTTTTACATTCCAAAGAAATAGGGATAACCAGATATTATTTTATTGATTTTTGGACAGAAAGCAAGGTCAACCCACACTCAAAAATCGACAGAGATTTTCAGATGAAATTGGTTTTATTTTTCAACGTAATCTTCTCGGACCTAGGCACACTTGGTGCAGCGTTTATCCAACTGTATTCCTTCCCGAAAGTAAGAATCTGTAAGGCTTTCATAATATTCATTTACAGCCCTTTCAATTTCTTCATTGGACCCCAATCTCTTCCAATATACAATTTTTTGTATGCTTGGGAACAGATGAAAGTGTAATGGTGCCAAATCAGGACAATAGTGGGGATTGGCGAGTACATCATAACCGAAGTTTTCCAATAGCTAAAGAATTTTTGTGAAAAGGTGCAAAGTGATTTATTTTTCTTGCAGAAACCAGGGCTCTCCTCATGAATTTTCATTCATCATAATCATCATTCAGTTCTAGGTTTATAACCTTGATATTTTCTTTTTACCTTGTGGTTAAAATTCCGAGCCCCCTGCTTTAGCTTCTCTGTGTTTCTTCGGCCGCTCCCTTCTCGTGTTGCCTCTTGTTTTTTTTCTTAAAAAGCCGATGTGGCTCCGTTCTTTTCGTTTTTAGAGATCATTGGCAACTCTGGTCCTTCTTTGCAGCGCTGGTTTGTAGCTTGAAACCAGTCTGACAAAAAATCATAAATGACATTCTTCGTTCAAAGTTTTTATTTAACTTCAATTTTCGTTTCTTTTTTTTTTTTTTGTTAAAGATTCACCACAAGTTGCTCAAGTTTACGTACACAACACTCGTATTCCACATCCTCACTTTCCTGAAGTTCCAGGACGCTTTTACGAATCTGTTCGTCAATTGCCAGCCGAACCACCACCAGCTCATCGACCATCGCACAGTGTTGTTGCACCTGCTCCATCTGGTTATGTTGCACAAGCTGCAGGACCAGCAAATCATTCCCATTTGCATCCAAAGATATTCGATCGTGAACGCGAACGAGAACGTGAACGTGATCGAGAACAAAGAGAACGTGAACAACGTGAACGTGAACTTCGAGATCAACGCGATCATCGTGATTTGAGAGAGAAAGAACGAATATCTATTCCAGGTATGCATGAGCTTAATAATTTTCTTAATTTTAATTGGTTTACTAATAATATGCTTGAATCAATTTTAGGAGGACACACAAGTATGCCAAGTCATGATAGTTTGGTTCCAGCATTGCCAACACCTAGTGGCCGAAATCTACAAGTTGCTACACCACCACATGCCAGTCAGGTACCACCACCTCAACCAGACTCGCTATTGACACTCCTGCAAAGATATCCAGTCATGTGGCAAGGTCTGTTGGCTCTCAAGACCGATCAAGCTGCTGTCCAGATGCATTTCGTTTTTGGTAATCCATTAGTAGCGAGAGCATCATTGCCATGCAATAGTGATGGTAGTACACCACCATTACGTATTGCACAGCGTATGCGATTGGAACAGACTCAATTGGAAGGAGTTGCTAAGAAAATGCAGGTAAGTTGTATTTGAAATTCAAAAAATAAATCGTATTCAGCTCTATTCTGAAGGAAAACTCTCGGAGAAATGTGTTCAGGTGAAGAAAATCATTCGTTTTCCATTTTAATTTTGTTCCCTTTTTGTTAATAATGCCTTTTCTCAATAAAATTTCCCCTGGAGTTTTCATTCAAAATAGGGCTGATTTGGAAACTTAGTGCTTTGTATTAATAAACATTCTTTTTTCTCAGTATGAAAATGAACATTGTATGTTGCTGGCTCTTCCATGTGGTCGTGATCATGCGGATGTCCTTCAACAATCACGCAACCTACAAACCGGATTTATCACCTATCTACAACAAAAGATGGCAGCTGGAATTGTCAACATACCCATGCCAGGTAGTGAACAAGCTGCCTATGTAGTTCACATATTCCCATCATGTGACTTTGCCAATGAAAATCTAGAACGAGCCGCACCAGATCTTAAAAATCGAGTTGCCGAAATTGCTCATCTACTTATTGTAATTGCAACTGTGTAAAACAATTATATTGTAGCCGCACAAAACTCAGCCAGGTAATCAATTAAAACAAAATTATAACTAGAAAAGAAAAAAACTAGTGAAAGACTAGCTAAAATTTCTGAAACCCAACTATGAACTATAATTATGACTGTAAAACAGTCAAATAATCACGACCCAATCAATTTTACGCGTACATTTACCAATAACAACAACAACAACAAATAATTAAACAAAATGATGCACATCAACACCAAAAAAAAATAAATAAAACTAGACTTAGACGAATACTATATTAAAAAAAACTAAATGAAAACAAAAATATTCTGAATATAACCAGTAGAAGAAAAAGAAGAAGAAACATAAACAGAAGAAGAAAGAAGAAGGACTTGTATTTAAGTTTAAAATAAAATAAAAATAATAAAACAAAAGAGGAATATAATAAAAAATAAAATAACAACAAAAAACAATGTATAAATAGGTTAATAAAAATAAAATAAATAGTTAGCTATACATAAAAAATATTTAAAAAATAAAACAACAAAAATGTAAAAAAATTAATAACACACACGACTATGAAAAGTGTATTAAATTAAAAAAAAAAATCTTTTGTATTTAAAAACGAAAAGAAAAAACAAAAACAACAAAAAACATGCTTATTTGGATACAAAAACAAAAGTGAAGATATATAATTTAATTTAATTTTTTTTTATATAAATATATTTAAATGTTTTTATTTCTTATTATAAATAGGTTAAACATTATTATTATATAAATACACAAAAAAAAAAAAAACAAAAACGATAAAATAATACTTTTTTTATTTGATCTCAATATTTGAATATGTATATATGTTATCTACTATTCCTCTTTTTTTCTCCCCCCGCCCCTTAACTTATATAGAAAACAAATAAAAAACAAGCAAAATGTATATGTTCTCTTTTTTTTTAAATAATAATTATAATTTTCTTTTTTTTAAGTTTGAAACGATTTTAGTTTTTTTTTTACTACTGTAAACTTTAAATAAACAAAAATGTGAATAAAAAAAAAACACAAAAAACTATGACAAAAAGATGTGTACTGTGTATGTGTAAATATGATGAAGTTTTTATTTTTTCTGTTGAAAAGAAAGAAATAAGTTGTTATTTTTTTCTTTTTTTTTTTAAATATGCTTTATTTTCTGTTGTAAAGAAAAAAAAAACAATCGTATTTTTAAATTTGTTGAAGTTCAAATAACAAAATTTGTAATAATTCTTTATTTTTTGTTTGTTTCAACGACATTCTCTTCTATTTGTGACCTTAAGGATTAAATAGTTGAATTTCGATTTTTTGAAAAAAAAAAACAAAAAAAAAATAATAGCTTAAATGATAAAGAAAACAAACAATTATGTAATGACATTGGGCAGTGTTAGGAATCTCCTTTGATTTACTCTGAAATGACAGTCAAAAACTTCCTTGGAAAATTAATTTCCGATACCAGTGAATTCCGCGAAGGGAAGCATTTGAGTATCTTTCACGTTTATGAATTTTAAAAAGGGAGGGGAAACATTTCCATAAAAAAAAATAAATATATTGTTGCTACGGAAATGGATTTTGAATCAAATTCTCAAAACTGTATGAATTTTTGAACATCATTCGATTTCCGAAATTTTAAAGGAAAACAAATTCTTGATACAAAAATGGTTTTTCACACAAATTTTCAAATCTTTATGAATTTGTCATAATTAAAAAAAAAAATGAAATGCCTTTATTTTTTGTTCTATTTTATGTAATGTTATTTAGAAAAGAATAACGTTCATTTTAAAAATAAAAACTCTCCCCACTTATTCATATTGAAAGTTTTCAATAATTTGTCATATTAAAAAAAAATATATAATACCTTTGTTGGTTCTATTTTATGTTTCGTAACTTATTAAAGCGGTTAAATTGAAAACATGAGTGCTGCCAACCTTAATTAAAAAAATATATTATTCCAACCAGCTTTGTTGAGAGTTTAAACAGAAAAACTTTATATCCTATTTATTCAGTTCTTTTCTAAATTAAAACTCGCGGGGAAATGTATTTGGGAGAAGGGTCCAACTGATAAATCTTCCGAAAATGTATACTGGAAATTTTTCGATTGGCAGCCCTTCTCCGGAACACATTTCGCCGGGAGTTTTCGTTCAGAAATGGAAATGAAATTTATACTCGATATTGTTTACCTAAAAATATAAGTTTAAAAAGATCTAAGAATAAATTCCCAATTCACTTGGAATACAAGATTAGAAACACATGGAACTCAAAATAAGTTTGATATTGTTGATTATACACAATCAGACACATGTATAATTATACATGTACCTACGGGTAACCATTTTAAATGAATACATTGAAAATGCATCCCGCAGTTTTTTTTTTTTTTTCATCCCAACAACTAGATGGATTTATTATTTATTGCTCTTAAAAGAGCAAATGACTTTGGTAGTTCTTTAGAACTTACAAAAGCCATTAAAGTACAATTCAGTAGACTCAGTTCAACCAAAGGAGCTAACTTATTTGTATGTATTTCCTTTCATATCTATGTTTTTATGTCACTTACTATAAATATTTTTAATAAATATTTATAACTCTTATGATGAATTATAAAAAATCATAATCAATGTAGATTTTCCATGAAAATAATATTTTTAATTTTCCTGATTTTATTTTGTTTTAACGATGTCGTTAGGGGAATACATCTTCGAATGGCTTCCTTCGATCGTTTAAGTTTTACGCTCATTGAATCCGCAATCAATGATTATCCATATCAATCATCCTATTATCAATGTCGTTGTGACTATATTGAAGGTTTAAACGCAAAATTGAAAATATTCCAAGTTTGTTGTTTTTTTAAGTTGCTGACGATATCGGTGATATAGATGATTGTTTTCGAAACAGCACATACAAAAATGCCCCATACTTGATACGACTTGGTTTAATCATTATGAACTAAAATGAATTGGCTAAGATGATTTGTGTTTTTTTACACTCATTGTTAATTACCATAAATCACCTTAAAATGTTTGCATTGTAACGGGTGTGATACGAGTTCTTCGATCTTAATCGTATACAGTAAAGTATTTTAACTCTAAAACCTTTCTTATTATATTTCTTTTTTCTATAAATTATATTTATTAAAATCTTTATTGCATAATCACGATATATTAAAGGAGCGTATCATTTAGAAACTACAATAGTTACGTCTTATCTTGAAATATTCTGATGCAGCAATTTAAGAACAAATATATCAAATGTTATTGCTCTAAATCTTATTGACTGTAAAGCTAAATAATTGGCATCGAAAAAGTTTGATTTTGTATCTCACCCGTTATAATTTTAATTACTCTTAGGCCATTTCTGTCCTAAATTTAGCCTACGTAAAAGTGTTATCTGATGGAACAATTAGGCGTTTTCTGGTATTCGATTCACCTGAAACTTGTCTTTCAAAATCTTCTACCTTTATAGAGCCAAACATTACTTTTGTTATTTTTGGAACTTTCCAAGAAAAAATATTTTTTTAAATTAAATTTTTACTGCCTTTAAAAACCCTTCTTATTTGAGACTTTCATGTGAGTCGAATATAGCAGAACTAGGAGGGCTAAATGTTCATTTTATGAAACAACTTGTATCGACTATGGGGCTATAGTTTGGAATGTCGAAATTTTTCCATTAGTTATTTTACGCAGTCCAGTCAATAAATTCAAAATGGTGACTTAAGTCATTTATATACTTAAAATAAAAATACATATTTTAAATTATAATAAAAACAATATTTAACAGAAAGACTTAAGGTCTATTAGAAGCAACTGCACGGCAGAAATCTTCAGAAAAAATAGAACAAAACGGATACATTGTTATTTGGGACTTTTTGAATTACATTTTTATTATTTTATGAAATATTAAAAAATAAGTCCATTGAAGAGCGACTATGCAAAATCAGTTTCGTTTTAAATAAACCTTCGTTTCAAACAAATTACAACAAGAAATAAAATTATTCAAACAGAATTGTTTGTTTTGTCACTGCCATGTATGTAAAAAAAAAAAAACCATTTGTATCGAGTTTATTTAAAGTAGAAGAAAAAAACAATACTTCTTTTGTTTTGTGAATTTCAGCAAATTACAAAAACAAAAAATAAGAAAACTAAATGTTTTGTCGGTTTTATACACAAACTACTGTAATAAATTTGTAAAATAAAATAATTACTATTTCAAAAATAATAAATAAAAAATAATAAAACAGTGTACAGATTATTTAATTATTTTTTTAATTTAATTTTTGTAGCATAAAATTGTGTAAGTTTTTGTCTTTCTGTTTTTTTTTTTAATTTTTTATTTCTCTTTGTATTTTTATTATTATTATTATTTTCTTTTTTTCTGACACAATAATCACTTTGTACTGAATAAAAATAAAGAGTTGTTTTTTTTCTCCAAACAAACAAATTTTCTTTCGTATACAAGAAGCAAATTCAAATATTAAATTAAACACAAGAAAAAAATAAATAAAGAAAACTACGAAAAATACTAAGCAACAAATAACAAAAAACCATGTGTATACAGGCAACTTTTTCTTAAATAAAAAAAGATGAAAAAAAACTGCAAACTACATTATTATTAAATAACAAAGATAAAAAATACCATTTGAATAGTTAACTTAATAAAAAAAAGAAAAAATAACACAAGAAACGAAGAAAAAAAAACATAGTATAAATGAAAAGTAAAAAGAAGAAAAAGATAATTTAAAGTAGTTTTAGAAAACACAAAGAAAAAATGTTATACCTATATATATATATATATTATCTATATATATATACAAAACATACAAAATAATTTAATTAAAAAATAACAAACAAACAAAAAAATAAAAGTTCATAATAAATTGATTAAATTAAATTTAAATATTTAATTTAGCAATATACAAATTGGATAAATATATATATATATAAATAAATTAAATATAAAAATAAGTAAAAGAAAAAATACAAAAAAAAATAAACAAAAAATATTTTAATGTTATGAGAAAAAAAACAAAACAAATAAATATATAATATATTATATAATATAATCTGTAAAAAATGAATTTAATTTGTAGGTATTGCATATAAATATAGAATATTATTATTATATTATTATTATTATTATATTATTATTACTGAAGAACTAAAAAAAAAAAGAAAAACAAAACAAAAAAGAAAAAAGAATTATGAAAAACTAATAAACTACTGTAAATAGTAATAAAAAGTCAATGGATTAAAAGAAATAAAATATGAGAAAAAATAATAAAATTTAAAAAAATATGGCATTTTCTATTGAAAGGGATTGTATTTTCTTGTTTTCAGATTTATCGGCAATATTGAGTTAATTTGTAATCCCCTTGAATGGATTGAGCGATTAGTTGAGTCTACAAATGGCTCTAAAATACTTTGAGCTAAATTTTTCCAAGTCGGGGCACGTAAAGTAAGTAAAATATTAACGGAAACTATACAGGAGCCGAATCGGCTATAATTTTTTAACCAAAATGCATAAGGCTGCTTCACTGTAAACTTATGTATATCTGTAAACCAAAACTTGTTTCGGGATTTTTCAGCAAGGGGTTAACCTTTTCAAAAATCCAAAAAAAAAACTATTATCCGCCTTAAGGCTTGGCCACACCGGAGGGTATGCGGTAGCGGTACGGGTAGCGGTGAGGGTACTTGTATGAAAAAAATTCCAAACTGACACATCAACGTTCAGGTGTGGAATTTTTTTAGTACAAATATCGTTACCGCTATACCGCATACCCTCCGGTGTGGCCAAGCCTTTAGTCTGCAGATATCTGAATATCTGCCTCCGAATGTAAGAAAAAATGTTTGGATACGAATAACTCAGCAACCAAACCTCTAAGAAACTTTTGGTTTTTAGTTATGAATAGAGCTTAAAGAGACCTTTCTTTTAATGTTTCAATCGATGAATTTGGAGGAAATTTTTTAAAATGCATTTTTTTCGGCAAAGGGTTAACCTTGATTTTTTCTCGAAAATCCAAAAAAATAAATTTGTAATTTTTTTAACTAAATGGATAGGCCTTTTCATTGTGAACTCATATCTGTAAACCAAAACTTGTTTCGAGACTTTTATCCGCAGATTTTTGCCTCCGAATGTAAGAAAAAATATGTTTGGATGCAATAACTCCGCAACCAGACCTCCAAGAAACTTTTGGTTTTCAGTTATGAATAGAGTTTTAAGAACCCTTTTTGATGTTTCACTCGATGAATTTGGAGGAAATTTTTTAAAATGAATTTTTTTTTGTTGTATTTTCTCGAAAATACAACACCAAAAAAATATATAATTTTTTACCAAAATGCATAGTGCTATTCACTGTGAACTCATATCTGTAAACCAAAACTTGTTTCAAGACTAGTTCGCAGATATCCGCCTCCGAATGTAAAAGATATGTTTGGATGCAAATAACTCAGCAACCAAACCTCCAAGAAACTTTTGGTATTCGGCTATGGATAGAGTTTGAAAAGACCTTTATTTTGATGCCTCACTCGTTCAATTTGGAGGAATTTTTTTTATATGCAGCTTTTTTCGGCAAGGGGTTAACCTTGATTTTTTCTCGAAAATCCAAAAAATATACATATATAATTTTTTTTACCAAAATGCGTAAGGCTGATCAGTGTGAACTTATCTGTAAGCCAAACTTTGTTTCGAGACTTAAGTCCGCAGATATCTGCCTCCGAATGTGAGAAAAAACAATGTTTGAATCCAAATAACTCAGAAATCAGGCCTCCAAAAATCTTTTGGTTTTCAGTTATGAAAAGAGTTTAAAGAAACCTTTCTTTTGATGAATTCTCACTCGATGAATTTGGATGAAATTTTTTTAAATCCATTTTTTTTCGACAAGGGGTTAACCTTGATTTTTTCTCAAAAATCCAAAAAAAAAAAAAAATATTTATATTTTGTTACCAAAATGCATAAGGAGAACTCATATTTGTAAACCAAATTTTGTTTTGAGACTTTGGCCCCAGATATTTACCTCCGAATGTAAGGAAAAAAAATGTTTGGATGCATATAACTCAGCAACTAGACCTTAAATAAACTAAACTTTTTATGTGTCTCTTGATGAAAAGAAACAAATTGTTTTGTTTAGGCGCACGACAATTTGAATGAAATATTCCATGAAGAACGGATTCTGTTATTGTTTTTTCAGGTTTTGTAGCAAATCAACGATTCCGAAGTGAATTCACGAAAAGGACGTATAAAAATAACCGATTCTTGCTTGAAGAAGAAGCGTTGAGCTTTTCAAAAGCATATGTACAATTTTCTCTTGAACTAGGATCTCTTTAATACAGATCGCTAGAGCCGTTTTAAAGAAAAAACTTACTTTTCATAAATAATTTTTTTGAAATAATATTGTACAGTTAGTTCATCCCGTTTTCGAATATTTGATTTTTCAAAAATCCAAAATTGTATTTGCAAGTTTTTATTTTTGATTTATATTAAAACTATACAGGGTGTCCCGGGATGAGATAAGAAGATTTTGAGGGATGATTCTCGGGTATATTCTAAGAAAAAAATTGTTCTACAGTAACTCTCTATCTGCAAAGTTGATACCCTTTAGCGATGATTTAAGAAAACGCTTACTTTGGTATGCCTTTACTCTTGCTAATGTTAATAACTCCGTTAATACTTACAATAAAAACTTCATTAATGTCTTGATTTTTATAAATAATTTTGTATACAAAATTACGTTGAAATTGACCAAGTCGTTTTGGAGAAATTCAGAATTAAAAAAAGGTTCTTTTGTAGGTATATAGGTCTTTAAAAAAATCTTTTTATTTTATTAAAAGGTAAATCCTGTCTAAAAACTAGCATTTTAACTAATAATAAAATAAAATAACTTAATTAATTTTTTTTAATTAATTATACTAAAAAATCAATTCCAATTTCCCCCCTCTGTAAGTACATTCTCGAATTTTTTTTAAGATTGCTTAACTTGTAAAAGGTACGGCGTAACCTCGAGTTTTAACAATGGTCACCGCTCAAAAAAAAATAATATACATACACGAATTGAAATTTGAAATTGCTTCACCTATGATAACCAAGGGTCGATTTTCACCCTTTCAATCGATTAAAAATACAGAGTTAAAACGTTCAGAAATACTTACGCTGTTTTTCAAGATTCCAAAAAATAATAGTGTTTACAAATACTGTGCTTTCGATTGTATTTCGTAATTATATATACAAAAAAAAAGAAAATATATCACATAAACTTACATTATAGCATTTTTAAAACTAATTTCAAATACCAATTACAGTGTGGTACTTTTTATTTATTCAGCAATCGATTAAATATTGCTTCCTCCTTTCTTCCTATTTTACTGAGGCAAGTTGTTGTTAGTCTAGACCGGCAGTGTATTGGTAACTTTGCTCTTAAATAATTGACCAAAGAAACGAACTCCTGTTGCACCACCAGGAACAGTTCCCAAAACCATAAAAAGCAAGGCGATTATTTGCGCCACAGCAAAGAGCACCGTGAGTGCAGTGCTTTGGGCAAACAAAGACCAGTAAAGCGTAGCAATGAGACAAAATGTATAAGAAGCTGAAACAAGAAGTCGCGGCTTGGAGAACATTTGTTTGAAGAATGCCGTAAAGCCAGATAGAAAGCAGAAACTATAATTTGAAAATAAATGTTAAAATTGTTTTTATCATAATTCAATTTAGTACAGGTAAAATAGGCATTTAAAAAAAAAAAGAAACTTGGCAAAAAATTTGCTCTTGGAATAAGAACCAAGGATCAAAAAAATCTTAAAAACAAATTGGTTGGAAATGTGTTTTTCTCGCGGAAAAGAGGAAGAGGGTGAAGGTCAGTAATATAGTGAAAAAAATTGATTGTGGAATATAATCATATGACATACATGTTTTTAAGGTATTTTGATGCTGAATCTAATGACATAAAAATAAGATTAGTTATTGCCGATTAAAAAGAAGGGTGTTTGTTTTTTGACTTCAACAGGTAAAATTATTCGAAACCTATGTGAAAAGCATGATACACTGATGAAACTTGGGATGAAGGTTTAAGATAAAGTAGGGAAATAGGATCCATAAAGTTATTAAAAATATTTTTGGTGAAAGGGTGCTTTTTAGAGGGATTGAGTTATGTGTCAGAAATGTATCATAACAGCTGGCATAAATTTTGTTAATTTTTTAAACTAAGAACTAAGAATTTAAAGAGTCTACAAAACTAACTTGAGTGAAAGGGTGTTTTTTTAAGAAAGGATGAAATTCAGAACTAGTACCACTTATATCAGGACAATAATATTATCCGAATGAAAATTGGTACAAATATTTCATTTATAACAAAAACCAAGAATCTACAATGGTCGGAAAAAGTATTTTGACAAAATGAACATTTTTCTAACTGATGAGAATAATCTGTAACGGTTAAACATAAAATAAGGAAGTTGACGGTTATTTATTAAGTATATTATGGTGAATCTCACGATGGTCAATGTCAGTCATATAGTTGGTATTATGCTTCGTGGCTGCATTTTTTGTATAAAAAGTATTAATTTTTGAGGGAAAAAAGGATTTTGACAAACGTTCTTTTCCAACGTTGGTAAGGTAAGGCAATGCATTTTACGTGTTTCAAGCACGTATACAACTGACAGACTTGTTAAGGCCCCGATTTGTAAAAAATTGGGCAAAACGGCGGAACTCAACATTGAAATGAGTGCATCTTCTGTTGCAAGTCATAACTTCTGTGTGTCTGTTAAAAAATCTGTGGAGAACTGAATTTATCGCGGGAAACTAAAAATTACCAAATATACAAACACAAAAATATAATTATACTATTCAAAATTTACCACAAATGGACAAAAAATGCACTAAAAAAAATTGAAGCATTTTGAAGAATTCACTTTATCGCGGATTGACTCCAAAAAGTCTGAATTTGGAAATGCCATTCTTTCATCAAAAACTTTGTTAGCAAAAGTACCCTTTGCATTGAACTCAAAGAAGACAATTTTACCATGTTTATGGGAAGATAATATAGTATTTATCTCATAAAACAAAAATCGAAAAAAATTTAATTCTCAAAGGGACATGTTGTTGTGCTTTTCGCTTCTGGAATAAACTTGACCAAATTTTTACGGAGCTTCAACAGTTCCTTTTTGTTTCCCGGATCATTGAGATAGAAATTTGTGAGAATGTGGTCTATAAAACTTTGTTTTTGGGTGAAAGAAGCATACTAATATGTTCTTTTGAGAATTCAGTTTTTTTCAATTTTTGTTTTATGAGATAAATACTGTATTATCTTCCCATAAACATGGAAAAATTGTCTTCTTTGAGTTCAATGCAAAGGGTACTTTTGCTAACAAAGTTTTTGATGAAAGAATGGCATTTCCAAATTCAGACTTTTTGGAGTCAATCCGCGATAAAGTGAATTCTTCAAAATGCTTCAATTTTTCTTAGTGCATTTTTTTCATTTTTTGTCCATTTGTGGTAAATTTTGAATAGTATAATTATATTTTTGTGTTTGTATATTTGGTAATTTTTAGTTTCCCGCGATAAATTCAGTTCTCCACAGATTTTTTAACAGACACACAGAAGTTATGACTTGCAACAGAAGATGCACTAATTTCAATGTTAAGTTCCGCCGTTTTGCCCAATTTTTTACAAATCGGGGCCTTAACAAGTCTGTCAGTTGTATACGTGCTTGAAACACGTAAAATGCATTGCCTTACCTTACCAACGTTGGAAAAGAACGTTTGTCAAAATACTTTTTTCCCTCAAAAATTAATACTTTTTATACAAAAAATGCAGCCACGAAGCATAATACCAACTATATGACATCGTGAGATTCACCATAATATACTTAATAAATAACCGTCAACTTCCTTATTTTATGTTTAACCGTTACAGATTATTCTCATCAGTTAGAAAAATGTTCATTTTGTCAAAATACTTTTTCCGACTGTTGTAAGTAGTCTATAAAAATATTTTAGGTGAAAGAGTGTTTTTTTTTTTTGGGAAATAAGGAAAATCCGCGATAAGTTTAATAAAATCAATGGTATAAAAGGTATACTTACTTCATTTATTAAAAATGTTGCCTTTGCCATGTGAATTACGAATAAAATAAGTCTATATATAGTAGTACCCTATTGAAATTCAGCAATGATGTAACTTTTGAGATTGGAAACAAGAATCTGAAGAGTCTATAAGAAAGGGTGTAATTTTGAGTGAAAACACAAAAAATTGGCCACCCTAATGAAATTTGGTTAAAACGTTGTATATTTGGGTTCAAAGAAACTTAGATTAGGGGCGGGTTTTTTGGTGGAGTTAAGTGAGGTTTATTTAAAAATGTTTTAAGGAAAATGAGACGGTCCAAGTGAATCAGTTTCGAAGAAAAAAAAAGAAAAAATCGAAGAACCTCGTTAGCATTTTTTTTAAGAAATAAAGAAAACTAAGAAAAAACTATAAGGTATAAAAACATGATACGAGTTTAAAAGAGCCTAAAAATAAAAAAACTCATTATTCTTTGAATGGTATTCGATTCTTCCGTGTTAAAATCTTAAATTAAATCTTCCCCTGCAAGTACTCTTAGTCTTTGAACTGTAGAAACATTGATGAGAAGTGTCCAAATTTAGGACGCTTGCAAATCTTGTGGAAATATGTTTTCAATTTATTACATCAAAATTTTCCTCAAAATATAAGATTAAAGTATTCAAAATAGCAAAACAAAATTTTTACTGATGGATTTTACTGACAGCTATAACTGATCCCTTAGGTAGACTTTTTTGCAGAGAGGTATTCACACCGTCAGAACAGTTTTACTGTAGAAAAACGAGTAAAATCTCGCACTTTTGTAATAGTCTTTCTACTCTTTGGACCTTTAACTTGTTGGAAAAAGTCGGAAAAGTCTTGTTTATGAATTCTATGAGTGAAGATAAATATTTTCAATAAAATATAGGTACTTAAAAAATTCAATAAAAGAAGTCGAATTACGGCATACATACGATTATGATCACTTGTTAACGTTTTGACTATTGCTGTCTCTATTTAATCAGTAATAAAGTAAAGAGACACATATCGCCAATACGTTAACGTATGATCGTAATCGTATGCGATGCCGTAATTCGGCAACTGATTTACAATATTGCGAGACGAGGAGACGAGATTTTTTTCTTGATCATTTAAATCGTAAAGTGTTTTTGTAGGCGCAAAATGCAATTTTTTTATTGTTTACAGGGTGAACCTATTTTATTGACCGGCAGTGTATGTTCTTAAGCATTTTACTAGAATCATTGCCTTTTTGGGACATTTTACTGTCACGAAAAAAAAACCCTTTCACCCCATTTTTTTTTTTTGTATCGACTTTTTTGGTCATTGTCATTGGTTCTTATCCAAAGAGCAAACTTTTTGCAAGTTTCATGTGTAACAATTTTTTTAATTATTTTTGTTGGTTGTATGTGTACTATTTTACCTGCACTTATTGAAATTTACCTTAAAATAAAGAAAACACTGCCAAGTGTGTAAAGAAGAGCAAATTTTCTAGCTTTAAACATAAGGACAGGAATGTAGAATGTGGAAATAGTTAAACAAAGCGCCCCCATGCCCAAACATGCAACAAATCCGACGATTCTTTGTAACCGTGACTGTAAAAGACAAAAAACAAAGAAATTTCATTCAAAGATTTTATTGATGTGACGATAAGAAACTTACTAATTTCGGACAACACGAATCTTGAGTTTCTTTTAACCAACTATTTGCTTCGGGAGCAGATTCAGTGCGCGAAAATAATTTTCCAAATTCAGGAACTTTAATATCGGGCATTTTTATGCCAAAATTTTTCTTCTGATCACTTTGCAAAAGTAAATACTCGTCGAGGTCTTGTTTTAAATTGGCCATATTTTTAAGTTATTCGTTTTTGGCTTCCTTGAGATTGGATTGTAGGTAATTAATTACAAATAATTCGTTTGTTTTTGATTAGTTTATTAGGCACATAAATAAATAAAAATTTTGTGAAATTTTAAGAAAATCTTTGTTGCCACGAATGTTTATTTTTGCTTTTGCAAAATTATTTGACGTCTGGCTGTCAGAAATATGTCAAAATGAAATGTAGTAGATTTGGTAAGATAAATAAAATTTTGGTTATGAGTGTATCTAAGGCTGGACTCACATTACGACGGTAGACCGCAAGCGGTATCGCAGCGATACAATTTATACCGCAGCAAACATGGTTCTAATAAGCAAGTACCTACAGAAATTTTATGCAAAACCTTGGGGTCGAATTACGGCATACGTTCGTTAACGAATGGTTGCTATGTGTCCCTATAGTTTTCTAATAATTAAATAGAGACAGAAATAGTCAAAACGTTAGCGTATGATCGTAATCGTGTGCCGTAATTCGACCCAGATTGTATAAATAAAAAATATTCAAATATTTTATAATTTGTACAACAATTTACCATGAGAAACAGAAAGAAAAACATGCTGGAAAAAAATACAATGTGCTAATGGACAAACGGTACACAATAGGTGTTTTTTTGTTTATCTATATAGATTTTGTGCAAAAAAACGACATCGAGATTTTTGAAATCAAAACAATTTACGTGTTAAAAACAACAAAAACTTTATCAGTATAGATTTTTGAAAAATCCAGATAATTATCCAGATTTTACTTTCTCTCGATAAAAACAGTAGTGCCAAGTACTTTATTTGTTGTGTTCATAAAAAAAAATCTGAAAATATTAACAAAAAAAAAAGCGGAGAAAACGAGGTTTGAAAAAAAATCTCATATAAAAAAATAATCAAAAATTTGTTTGACATGGTTGCATTGAAATGTTAATATCTCGAGATATACGCAATGCACTTTTCAGATAAAAGTCTTAAATGGATCCTGTGCCTACGTTCTATAACTCAGTAGAGAACTTCTCGCATCGAAAAATTTTGAAACAAGAATTCCAAACGTTTCTCTATTTGGAAAAATAACCTGTGTCTGTATCTCGATGTGAGAAGCAGCCCTGTAAGTTTTTTATTCCATTGGAATATATTGGAAACTGTCAAAAAAAGGGAAAATATTTTTACCTTTGGCCATAAAAGGTCATATAGACATAGTTTTACATTAAATATCCCAAGGCTCGGTAGTCCGAAGGAAGAGCATTCGGTCGGCGAGTGGAGGGTACCGAGTTCAAGTCACGTTTAGGACATAAAAATTTTTCATTTTTCTTCTTTAATATTCTTTTTTTTATTTTGAAAATTTAAGTGACACAAAAATAAATTAACGTGAACACATTTTCAGTAGTAACATCTCACATTTAATGCAAGATTATCAATTTTTTTCAAATATCTTACTTTCTCGCATCCTTTTTGCTTGTGAGAAATTTTGGCAGTTCAATCGAGAAATTTTCTCGATTATTTTCTTACAGACACAGTTTTATTCACATTTTTCCAGTCTGTCAAGCATTTTCATTCAGAAATGTTTCAAGGCGAGAAAAATTTTGTTTATAGAAACAAACGAATGTGAGAAAATGATTTTTGTGTCGATTCACATTATTTTTGTTCCGATTTGCGTGTTTCATGCGAGAAATTTCTCGATGCGAGAGTTACAGAACGTAGGCACTGATAAGATTGTTGAACAGATATGTATATAAAATTACCAAAGTTTTTTCGAAAAATTAGAAATAAAAATAAAAAAGGTTTCACATTTGATTTTTAAAAAATCGAAAAAAAATTCAATATGGCTACCTTCAAACGCTTATAACACAAGAACGACGCAACTAATGTTAATGGTCATGGTCTTAAAATGTAGCTAAGAATATACAGATAATTTTTGGTTTTTTGTGAAAAAACAATTTTTTTGAATCCAACATGGATGCCATGGCCATATGAAAATTTTTGTTTGCATCCAACATGGATGTAATGGCCTTCCCACTTCGGAGTTAAAATAAAAAAAAAACAAAAGCAACATTTTTGACAGACAGCTGCCAAAGTATAATGTACAGTGGTGCCAAATGTTTGCATGGATTTCAAAAATCCCGATGTCGTTTTTTTGCACAAAATCTATATAGATAAACAAAAAAACACACCTAATTTAATTATTTTCGGCATTGAGAATTTCCCTTAAGAAAACTGGAGTTTCACCCAAAATAATTCAGAATAAAGTGTAATATATTCAGATTTTCTTCATCTTATCTCTTTCTGTTTTTGTGACGTCATTTGAGTATGAATTAAAAATTAAATTTTTTTAATATGAAGTTTCCACATTTTACATTTAAAAATTAGCTGCCAAACTCCACAACAAAATCCTTTAAAGCAATATTGAAATCACCTTACAGAGTTCTTGCTCCCGACTTTTTTTGTTTTTTTACTGACAATAACACTGGTCGGCAAAAAAACAAAAAAAAGTCGGGAGCAAGAACACTGTAAGGTGATTTTATTAATCTTGAGTGTGCTGAATTCAAAACAGTTTACAGATTTTTTCCATCACGTCTAGTTTTCGAGCTCTGTGCCTACGTTCTGTAACTTAGTCGAGAACTTCTCGCATCGAAAAATTTTAAAACAAAAATTCCATACGTTTCTCTATTTGGAAAAATAACCTGTGTCTGTATCTCGATGTGAGAAGCAACCCTGTAAATTTTTTATTCCATTGGAATTATTGGAAACTGTCAAAAAAGGGAAAATATTTGTACCTTTGGCCATCAAAGGTCATATAGACATAGTTTTACAATAAATATCTCAAGGCTCGGTAGTCCGAAGGTAGAGCAGTCGGTCAGCGAGTGGAGGGTACCAAGTTCAAGTCACAGTTAGGGCATGTAATTTTTTCTTTTTTTTCTTTAATATTCTTTTTTTTATTTTAAAAATTTAAGTGATACAAAAATAAATTACCATGAAAACTTTTACTTTTAACACATCTCACATTTAATGCAAGATTATCATCACAATTTTAGCTATATAAAGTCCCAAAAACTAATTTTAAATGAAATGTTTTTTGACATTTGATCTAAAAATATTATTATATTTAGTCGAAAACAGAAATTTACTTCAAATCTGCTTCAAAAACCATAAGTTACCTTAACCACCAAGATTTTGAGATATATTACCTTTCTAACCAAATATCTTTTAGAAAAAAACAATTTTGAAAATAAAAATAAACGTATTTAAGACGATGAAATACCTATAGCTTTTGAATATTGCATATGTAGTTTTGCGAAAAAAAATTTAACGGTGATGAAATTCAACGCCAAAAGTACCACAAAAACGCGTTTTTGACCTGTTAATATTTAAATATTTCTAAAACTTGACGTGCCAGTGAAATTTTTTCAGATTCGGAATCAGCATACAAAAGTCCCATAGAAAAGTATGGATTGGTTCAAGCTCCATTTTCGTTGCCGACCAGTGTAATCAGCAATAGTTTGTAAGTTTCACTTGAATGTTTATTTAAATAATAATTTAATTTGAAATCTTTGAACTCGTATGGACGTGATGCACTTCATTAAAATTATGTTTTTAAATAAAAAAAAACAACAAGAAGCTTAAAAAGCAATATAATTACTCCAAAAATATTGTTTGTCTTGACTGTAAGTTGGTTATTTTCATATACCGTCCCATTACTATAATAGCCGTTTTTTAATTATCCCACTTAATCCATATAGATCATTAATTTACACGTATTACAAAAACTACATGAGATCTTGCTTTTCATCAGGATCACGAATCGTGATCTTGCTGTTCATCAGGATCATGTAGTTGTTGTAATACGTGTTAATTAGTGATCTATATGGATCAGGTGGGATAATAAGAAACGGCTAATGTTGTATGTCGAACATAGAACAAAAAAATCAACTCGAAATGCAAGCAAATCAAATAAATGTTTTGTGTCAAAAAAGAAAAACGTTAATTAAATAGATTTCCAACATCAGAAAAGAAATTTTAGCATTTGAATCGATAGATAGCTACGGTAGTTAATTTTTTATTTTCATGCTAAAATACATAAATAAAGGGTGAAATTCAGATACTCCAAACTTTGTAGCCGATTTTCTCGAAACATTTTTTGGAAACATAGAACATTATAGTTTTCAGGCAGCGATGTGTGTAGCATTTTTTGCATTCCATACATAAAACATTCAAGAGCGACTGCCTTTAATCTTTTAGGCGAGTTCTCATTCCATTTAAAAAGCTCAAATGACGTCACAAAAATGGATGTATGTATATTACCTCGTATTCTGTATATCTTGGCTTTCACCATCATTATTCACCTCCCATACAAAATTCTCAAAAATATTAAAGCCGAGCTAAAATTTGTTTAATATTTAATATTTAGCTAAAAAGTTACATATTCGTTTCAATTGTACATTTTAAATCTGTCTCGATAAGCGGGCGAAATACTAACAAAAAAAAAAATTAAGCTGATTTTTCGATAATTTGTATAGGAGCTAAAACTTATCTCGATCTGCATACGGAGAAAAATTCCAGCTAAAATTTACCGCCATCTGCGTACCTACTAGGCTTTAATCAGCCTTATCATAAATTCCATTCGTATCGGAAATTTCCTGCGATTCCCGAAAAAACAATCACGGAATCCATTCGTAATGGAAAATTTCATACAAATAGTCACTACGATTTTACAATATGCGTGTTTTTTCTAATACTCAGTCGAATAAAATAAATAAATGAGTAGCTACTGAGTTGTAGAAAAAACACGACGCCTAATATTAATAAAAAAAAAACACTTGTGTGTATTTTTAATTTTTTGTTTAAAGATGTTATTGTAGAAAATTTTGATAATATTTATGTACAAAATTTTTTTACTAAAAAAAAGGCTCAAGCGAATTTCGATTTTTTCCTAAATTTAAGTGGGAGAAGAGCTGTTGACTATCTCTCGCAGTTGACAAATGCCGAGAGATATCCTAACGTAAACAACTTTTCGTCCGGAACTCACAATAGGGGAATAGTGAAACTCACGATAGGGCTGACTTTAAACGTTTATTTATATTTTTAATATGTAATTCCTTCGAAAATCAAATCGTAATATTATTTATCAAATTTTTCTTTTTCATAAGGCTATAATACTCAAATTTTGGTAATAACTTCACTCCCAAAATTTGCTGAGCTCTCGGTCTAAATAATTTATATCCTTCTGACTGGCAACGTTTGGATACACTTTACGTGAACAGAGAAAAAATCAAGTGTTTGCTTTTAAAAAAAACGCTAAAGACACTCTAGTAAAATACAAAAAAGGCATTTACTTTTTTGTAAATAGCTATACCCTCCTATAATACGTTGGCAACGTTAAGAAAATTATAGATCTACTGAGATCAAAAGAAAGCATCTCAAAATAAATTCTAAAATAGTTTGTTTTTGTTTGAACTCTTTTATATTGATATCAGAAATGGTATAAAAATTATTACTTAATCTTCTATTTCCCCCAAAAACATATTCTTATCGCTTGATGCCGATAGAATGATTGGTTCTTTAGGATGAAAATCTACGTCATTAACACTACCATTATGCCCAGGTAATTTGTATAAAATCCGACGACTTGTTGTATCCCAAATGTACACATGTCGATCAGAAGAACCTGCTGATATCTAAAAGAAGAAATAAAATTTAGTTTCTTGAAAACAAAACAAAAACTAGAACTCACTTTGCTGCCATCCGATGACCAGGCACACCTCAGTAAATTCTTCTCAAAGTTATGTTGATTTCCGTTAAATATTTTAACACACCTCTCACCCGAGACATACGGACGAATATCCCAAATCCGCAGTGTATTGTCCATTGAGTTTGATAGGATATAAGATCCATCAGGAGACAGAGAAATGCCTGTAACTGTGTCCATATGACCTTTCAACCTATAGACTACATCATTGCGACGAATGTCCCAGATTTTAATTTCATTGTCAATTCCTCCCGAGATAACTTGTTCACCGGTGTCATTGAAACAAGTTGCAGTCACTTGATAATTGCTTTCGAAGGTATGCGCTGGAAATTTCTTACGGGCATCCCAAATTCTTACAGTTCGATCATCCGAACCAGAGCATAGCATTTGAACACCTCTTCGGGTTCCATGAACTGAATTCACAAACGTAGTGTGACCTTTAAGTCGACGTATTCTAGTTCCTGTGACAATGTCCCAGATTGCAAGGGTTTTGTCAGTAGAGCAGGTGTAAATATTGGCTCCATCTGTTGAGAAATGAGCCTCCATTACAGCTCCAGTATGACCAGACATGGCCATTATATTCTCACACTCTCCATACACATTCCATATATCTAAAATCGAAATTCAAGAGTTTGAAACCATTTCTTCGTTGTGGTATTATCCTATCTTCGTGACCTATATATTTAATTTTTTTGATTCAGTTTTTAATTAAAAAAAAAATTAAAAAATTATAATAGATGCTAAAAATCTAATATCTATACTTACAGAGACAGAGTATTCTGCCTTCTAATCTTTATAACTTCAAGCTTTGGTTTGTTTTTGTTTGTTATAATTTTAAAAATTCAAAAAATTCGAATTGTCTGTATCTAAAATAAATGTAACAGTACCTGGGTGACCGAGCTTTGCTCGGTATCTTTAAATGTTATAACTTTCAGTGAAAAAAGTCAAATGTAAACAGCAATTTTTTGGAGTGGGTTTGAGTTTGCAATGACCAGTTTTTTCGCGGGTTACAAAACACCGCATTCCCACTTTATAATCCAGTTTATTTACGTTTGAATATACATGCGACGATCAGCAATGGCTAGAAGGGTTACAGGAATCTGCATTATCGATAATGCCTACAGTAATGAGATTCCTTTTTGTTAAAATTTTAATTTACGGATCAGAAAGTTTTAGATGGTGAATATAAAGTTAATCTTTTTTTTCAAGTTTAACCTTGTCGGCAAAGCTTAGTATGAAGAAATACTATTTTTATCCCTGTCTCTGTTTTATTTTGTATCAGTGGATGCTTTACTTTTTTCTTTTTTTTACTCATGTATGTATTTAAAGATTGACATTAGGTCAATGGTGTTGCTGTTTCATATACTTATATTTACTTTGTTATAATTTCAACTTTACAATATTTTCTAAATCTTTACTCTGACAAATCTGTTTTCTCTGTATAAATTAATTTGTTATTATATTATTCATTCTACGTTAAACTATTGTTCAATAAACAACTTCTAGTTCTCAATATATTCTTCTGGAAATTTCTTCAATTGGTGGAACAATATTTCACAGTTGCTTGTTATGAGTTATTTTATTCTTATACATACGTTAACAATAGTCGCATTAAAACAAAAAAAAAACGTTAAACAAAGATAATTAGTGATGACAAATTAACAAATTACTTAAAAGTTTCAATACATGATCAAAAAAGTCATGATCTAAAAAATTTTGTTTAGTTATTGTAACAAAAAGAAAAAGAACAATGCGTAAAACATGGAACATCCCTCAAAATTTTATTGAAATCGTTGAATCTGTCTCCGCGAAAAAAACTAATATAAGAGAAAATACTTCCAAAATGTTGTATTTGCCTAGAGGAAAGCAATAACCAAAAAACTTATATGTGAGAAAAATAAGCGTAGCTGTGGGCGGATATTTCTATAAGTACTTCCAAAATATTTTATTCGCCTAGAGGACCAAACCCTCAAAATTTCATCAAAATATTTAAAGTTGTTTCCGAAAAAAAATTCTATGTTTAAAAAGTGGGCGTGCCAGTGGGCGGATTTTTTCAAAAACACTTTCAAAACTTTTTACTCGCTTAGATAAAAAAAATCCTGAAAATTTCATCGAAATCATTAGAGCCGTTCCCAAAAAAACTTATATTTTAAAAAAGTGGGCGTGGCAGTGGGCGGAATTTTCCAAAAAGAACTTCCAAAACTTTTTACTCGCTAGATAAACAAACCCTGAACATTTCATCGAAATCGTTAGAGCCGTTCCCGAAAAAACTTATATCTAAAAAAGTGGGCGTGGCAGTGGGCGGATTTTTCCAAAAATACTTCCAAAACTTTTTACTCGCTTAGATGAACAAACCCTGAAAATGTCATCGAAATCGTTAGAGCCGTTTCCGAGATCCCAATTTTATATATATATATTTATATATAAACAATTTTAGCTCGTTTAAAGTTATAAGATTTCCATTAACATTCTTTTATTGTAATGTTTTTCTATCAGTAAAATATCTACGTTAGTGAAATATGAGGTCGAATTACGGCAAACGATTACGATCATACGTTAACGTTTTGACTTTTGCCATTTCTAGTTAATCAGTAGAAAAGATAGGGACAGATAGCGGCCATATGTTAACGAACGTATGCCGTGATTCGAACCCTGGTCTATGTCCCTTATCAATACAATGCAAAGCTAAAGCACATGCGGAGCCGTAGTGTGAAGCAGTAGAGTGGGAGAGTTGTGACCCCATCCGAGATCATGACTATCGTCGATAATGGAGAAGAAGAAGATGATCAGCTATACGATTCATTAGTTTTTGCATCGAAGTTCCTACATAAACCGAAGGACAATGGTTTGTCCCATCTCCTAAACATTTTATTTTATAGACAATGTTTGATTTCTCAATTTTAGAAAATGTCTTTCATATTCGAAAACAATGAGGATCTTAAAATATTTGCCGACTGAAAAGCAATATAAACATTTTCTATATTTCTATTAGATGGGGAATATTAGAGATGCCGCGAATATTCGGTATTCGGCCTATTTTTGATATTCGG
The DNA here is from genome assembly GCF_945859705.1 of Episyrphus balteatus. Lineage (NCBI taxonomy): Eukaryota > Metazoa > Arthropoda > Insecta > Diptera > Syrphidae > Episyrphus > Episyrphus balteatus. The sequence goes on from NC_079134.1 coordinate 40,501,713, forward strand.
TATTTGACCGAATACTTCACCATATTCGGTCGAATACCGAATATTAAAAAGAGAATGAAGACATACATTTATCTTACAATTTTTTTTTTATGCAAAACCTGTTATTTTAGCATTTCAAATTTACTAATGGTAAGTTGAGGCTAATAAAAACAATTTTTTTTCAGCATTAGTTAGTAGCAAACGATTGCGACTATCTTCTTAAACAATTCCAGCTTTTGAAAATATTCTATCACTCGCAAATTCAATTAAAAATACTTCTAATCTTTTGGCCCACGTGCAATGAAATAGAATAAGATAGGTTATAATATGAAAAAGGTCAGGTAGGAGTAAGATAAATACCAATATCGTTGGCCGAATATTCGACTGCCGAATGTTTGCTGATTTGTTTCATTCTGACAAATATACAGGGTGTCCCGGAATGAGATAAGAAGATTTTAGAGGGATGATTCTTGGGTATATTCTAAGAAAAAAATTGTTCTACAGTAACTCTCTATCTGCAAAGTTGATATGCTTTATGGATATCAATTGTAGAACAATTTTTTTCTTAGAATATACCCAAGAATCATCCCTCAAAATCTTCTTATCTCATTCGGGGACACCCTGTATAATAAAATAAATTCAAAATAATGGAAATTTTTTAATATGAAGAAAAATTCAAAATGTGAACAAATATTCCAATTATTTTTTTGATCTTTTCGTTCTGACAGTTTTCACGAATTTGTGCTGTTTAGATCTGTTCTGTTCTAGCTTTTCTTCATTAAACAAACCTAATGACAGTAGAGTCAAACGCAAACCTTGTGCAGATTTTAGCATTCGATTTGGATTTTTTTTTTTTCTTTTTTTGACTTGGAACAAAATTTGTCTAAATAAATGGATTGTTCTTTTGGGAGATGGCAAATTTATACATGTGAACGCACTTTCAACGGATTCAATACAAATCGCATCTATTAGTAGACTACCACTTTCAATGACAAGACTAATGTTCCTATTCCTATTATATTCAAGGGGAAGGAATTTGAAGAACGTATTTGTAATTTGTTTAATGTTTTTAGACGAAAGACAATCCCACTGATATAAACAAGACCTCAAACCCACATAGGATTGAATTCGTTGTGCTGTGCTTCTACTTACATATTTGTCTATCGTAGCCAGAAGACATGAGTAGTTCTCCATCGGGATGGAATTCACAAGTATATATTTCACCTTGATGACCCTCAAGTAGCATAATGGAAGCAGATAAATTAGATGTCCTTTGAACTCCCTAAAAGCAATAAGAGTATGTTTTTTATGTTTCTTGAAAAGATTTTGAAGAAAGTTACCGCTTCTAGTAAAGCCTTGTCTCTGTTGGAATATGCAACGATATCATGTCTGGAGCGTTTAATTTCTTGAGCTAAAACAACACTATTTGATACACGTTTAGTTCCCATCGTAAATGATTTTATTTATTAGTAAATATTAATGTTTAATTAATTAAATTGTTTAATTTCGATTAAATACGCTTGCAAACGAAATAAAATGGAATCGTGTTTGGTTTTTTTGGGATGTCAATTTTGACAGTTAAAATTTAGGACAAAATTTAGTACTTAAAAAAAAAATAACGTAATAGTTTCATAAATTCAAATGTACTAGTTTACTAAGACCCTGATTGCTGTAGGTACTTTCGTTTATTCGAGCAAAGATACTACTAGATTATTATTTTAATCTTTCTTTGAGTACTCGATGCCACCTGAAGAGGAACACGGTTAAACGTTAAAGCCTAGTACGCTGCTAAAACGAAACGAAAATATTTTTAATACCTCGATTCTCCCCCACCAGTCACAACTTTAAGAGAGTCAGAAAAATTCTCAAAGAATTAATGTTTTTTGTGACTCTCACAAGTTATGACTGTGGGGGAAAATTGGTGTATAATATGACTGACAAATGATTTAAATACCTCAAAATATTCTAGCATACATACACATACGTATTTCGTATGTCAAGCAGCGTAGTGTGAAATGAAAATCAACGAAATTTTTCGTTTATGATTTTGTAGAGGATTTTTCGATTATAATTCTCCACAAAATTACGTCTGCAAAGTTCAATCAAAAGTTAGAGCCGTTTTCGAGATATTTAGATTGCTGCTGAAGTCAATTTTTGGGTCAAGAAAATCAAACATTTTTTTATTATTTAAAAATATGTTTATTAAAATCTACTTTCTTTTTGGCTTAGTTTACAAATAAATCTCACAAGTTACTGTTTTATAATTCATGTAGGAATAAATAATTATCCTTTGATGCTGATAAAATGATAGATTCCTTTGGGTGGAATGTTACATCATTGATGGCACTTTCGTGTCCCGATAATTCATGTAAAGTTTCTCCAGTCAGAGCATCCCAAACGAAAACATCACGATCCGATGTTCCAGCTGATATCTAAAAAAAGTATAAAAATAAAATTATAGTTTAAATTTATATGAGTTTTCTTAATAAAACTTACCATAGTGCCATCTGGTGACCAGGCACAACGCAAAAGTGCACTTGGGAAAAATTGATATGAAGAAAAACAACCAACACATCTTTTAAATGTAACATGAGGTCGAATATCCCAAACGCGAAGTGTATTGTCAACTGAATGAGAAAGCAAGTACGAACCACAAGGCGACAACGATAGTCCTGTAACTTTTCCAATATGACCACGAAGCTTGCAAACAATTTCACATGTTCGAAGATCCCAGATTTTTATATCACTATCATGTCCACCAGAGATGACGTAGTCTCCATCAGCAGTAAAACAAGTTGCGGTAACAGTTGAAGTATTATTTAAGGTCAAGACGCATTCTTTTTCTCTAGCATCCCAAAGACGCACTGTTCCATCATCTGACCCAGAACAAAGAATTGGATACGCTAATCTTCCTCCCTGCACACAGTTAACACCATCCTCATGACACTCCAGTCTGGCTTTTCTATAACCTCTAAAAGTGTCCCAAATACCAATGGTACCGTCTTTGGAACATGTGTAAAAGTCAAATCCATCTCTAGAAAAATGTGTTTCGGTCACTGAATCTGCATGTCCTTTAAAAAGCATTGTTTTTGAAAAAGTTCCATAGATATCACACAAATCTGGAAATAAAATATAAATTAGTAAATAGTACCAACATCTTTATTTAAAAACAAAATAAAAAATATTTATTATACACTTACAAATTTGTCCTTTACTATTTCCTGATAAAATAAATTTTCCAGAAGGATGAAAATCACAAGAAGTCACTTCACTTTTGTGATCTTCAATACGTACAATAGGAGCACGAAGACTTGAAAGTGCAGGAGCACCTAATGGATTGAAATGGGTTCGTTTGTGAGGTTCCATGCGCTTTATCCATGATGGTGATCGTCTATTAGTAATAGCTCCCATTTGAATTTTTTTTCAGTTAAAACTGCTTGAAAATAGACTTTAAAAATTAAGTCTTTGCAACACTCCTTGATTCTAATATTTGACTGATGGTAAAATTTATTTACGTCTGCCTTTTATGGAACTTACGCAAGTGTCGAAAAGATTACAATCCCTACCTGTTATGCTAATTACCTTACAAAGGTGAGAAAGGATATGTGCAACTTTTATTTTTATTATCCTTTCTAATCTCAATTTTCTTAAATAGGCAATATAAGCCTATTATTAGATAATTAAGAAAATAATCATCTTTTCTGGAATAATTAGTGTGGGAATACCAAAATTTAAAATTTCTATTTTAAGCCTGGTACGCTGCTGTTCGCGCTAAATTTTAGCTGAGATAAAATTTCCATACAAGTTATCGATAATTTGTATGGAACTCATTTTAGCCCAGCTTAAATTTTTCGAAAATTTGTATGGGAGCTAAAATTTAGCGCGAGCAGCATACCAGGCTTTAGAGTTCAAAGGAACTCATAAATAAATTATGTGAATAAATATAAAATAAGAGATCGGGAACAAATATTTGGATTAAGATATTGTTTATTCATCATCTCTTTTCGATCATGCTTATTTTATTTTTGTCAATTATTGTTTAAAACCAGCTCTGAAAACGTCACGTCCCATGCTCAGAAATTGAAATGTTTATAACATTATTCGATCTTTATACGTATTTTGTTTGTAATTTTAATGGATTTAATTCACGGGATTTAATTTATTGAATTGATTTATTTGATATAAAAAATTAATGTTTGATGTAAATAAATGGTTTAATACTTTGTTGTAATTTGGCTTTTAACAGATCTAACATTTATGTCCAAAGGACAATATGCTTCCATTACTAAGAAATACAATTCTAATATGCTTCCTTCCATTGCTCCAAAATAAAATTTAAGCTATTTAATCTAATCTTCAATTTAATAAAGTTTTTATGACCTGTAGTTCAAAATGCATTTCGCTCAGGTACAACAGTTGGGCTCATCAGTTAGATGCTGTTGTAACCTTTCTAAGACACAAAATTTTTGGTCGATGATTACCAACACTTATTAAAATTACAGCATAAACACACTATGTAAAACAAAATTATGAATTTATTTTCATTATTTTAGTTTTCTGTTTTCTTTCTCCTTATAAAATCTAATCTTTAATTTCTCTCGAAAAAAACACCCTTTGACCTTAGATATTGGTTATCAAACCATCTACAACACCCCAAAGGATGATAGGGCTACCTTGGAGGATTATGTAGGCAACAAATATGCTTTTAGTAATAAAATAACGAGGAAAGCAGATCTAATGATAACTCAGTTTCTTCATCTTAAGAAGTACATGATTCCTCAGAAACAGAAAAGATACAAATTATGGAGCTTTTTGCATTATTGGACCCTAAGGTTTGCAGAATAATTAATTAACACATTTAACTACAAATTTTGTGGTTAAAAGTTTGGGATTCATTCAAAAGTCGGAAACAAGAATTAGTTATATTATATATTTTATGTTATTTTATCACTATTGTCTCTATTAAGTGAAATTCTATGAAATTATTTTCTATATTTGTTAAAAAAAAAAATGTTTCCGTCAAAGTTTACCTGTTAAATTTTAACTCCAGATTCGGGAGCAGCAAATAAAAATCATCTAGAAAAGTATGTTTTTTTTTTCAAGCTCTATTCTCTATTTGCAGATCAGTGAAATTTCTTCTTTTGAAAATTATTACATAAATGTATATTTACAAAAAAAATCATGTGTGCAATTCACACTTGGTAGAAGTGAAACATTAAAAAATCATTTTTATTGCAAAAAAAAAATAGAAAAAATCTACCTATTTTTATTCTATCACCTTCAAATAAATGGTTTTTATATGACAACCTAGATAAATTTTATATAATCTGAAAGCTTATTGTCTTAGCTCAAAATATATACATAAATCGATCAAGTCTATGAGACATCTACAAAAAGAGCTAGAATTTTTTGAACTCGATCAATTTCCAGCAAAAAAAGCGAAAAAACACGTATTTTTATCTTCTCACACTATTTAATTCATTTTTTTCCTTAACAACCTATACAAATTTTTACACCATCTGAAAGCTTATTGTCTTAGCTCAAAATATATACACTGCCGGTCACTTGAATACGTCCACATTTTAGTTCATCTTATTTTTAGCCTAGCTTGATATTTATTGCAATGGTACATCTTTTTTACATACGTAACGAGAGAACATCTTTATGCGCTTAGCTTAGGAGAAAAAAAGTTGTCTTGGGACCTACCGTCCCTACTTTACAAACCACGAAAAGAAACTCGCCTCCAATAGTAAAAAAAACTGTGTTAGAAATTGCAGATCGAAAGTTTTCTAGAAAAAAATAGCTTGCACTTAATGACACTCCCTTCACAGTTATGCAGACAACTTAAAATAATCCTTCTCTCTACGAAGGTCATACAAATAGGAATTTAGACCTCAGGGTCAACTTAATTCATTTTTTTCCTTTGTAAAATCACCGGTTGGAAATTCGACTTTCACGACATGTTTTTTTTTTTACTATTGGAGGCGAGTTTCTTTTCGTGGTTTGTAAAGTGGTAGTTTTTGCGAAGATTTGTTCTTCTCAAATGTTTACCACTTCTGACAACCCGTTTTTCCGTCGTTAAACTGCATTTCATACCGGTTTTCAGCTTAATTTTTAGCGCGAAGTCATGCTGTTCAGATCATTGCACATCTATCAGCCAATGTTGTGGCTAAGCAACTTCGATTGTAAATGTTGTTTCTATACCCTTGGATATTGCGCGAATAACTGCATACTAAATTTTAACTTGTGTTAATTTTTGTCCCAATGCATCGTTGATTTCGGCCTAATTCAAAGACTTCTTTTATTTTCGCCATTTTTCCCGCGCCTAATGATTTTTTAGACCCGTTTTCGTCCTTATAGGTTATAGACAATCAGATTTATTGACAGACACAATTTTGAGTACAACTGACCCATGCAACTCATCATTTATTAACATTTTTGCTTTTGAGTCTATTCAGATGAGTCAAAAAATATACTTGTTTTTATGAATAGATTTTGTCTAGCTACCGTGTGAGAAGAACGGTAGGTCCCAAGACAACTTTTTTTCTCCTAAGCTAAGCGCATAAAGATGTTCTCTCGTTACGTATGTAAAAAAGATGTACCATTGCAATAAATACCAAGCCAGGCTAAAAATAAGATGAACTAAAATGTGGACGTATTCAGATGACCGGCAGTGTATATCGATAAGGTGTATGAGACTTCTACAAAAAGAGCTAGAATTAAACTCGATGAAATTTCATCCAAAAAGCAAAAAAAAACATTTATTTTTATGTTCTCATGCTAATAAATCAATTTTTTTGTTTGACAACCTATACAAAATTTTATACCATGTGAAAGCTTATTGTTTCACCTTGTATAACGATGCATAAATCTTATTTCAAAGATGTCTACAAGAGAAGTTAGAATTTTTTAAAGTCAACCATGCCTAATTTCCAGACTGAGATTACGGTACTTCCTACACTGGTAGCTGGTCATCGCCAATAGATCTCCACAGGTGGTTTGAGGTATTTTTAAATTTTTTTTAATTTAAGATTGTGTAACTTGTAGAGCACGTAATGTTATGTGTGATATATCAAATAAAAGGTTATGTTATCAGCATGCGTATTAAAGTTAAATCAAATTTGTATGTGCACTAGATCAAAAGATATAACGTGTGTTGGAAAAGAACATCTTTTTACCGTTATCTCCGAGTTTTGAATATAAAATTAATTGAAATTTTGAACAATTATAATTTATTTAATTACCTATCTACAGTACAAATTTCATTTATCTATCTATTAAAACAAAAAAAGTTATAACAAGTTGAAGTCTTGTCGCGTTTTCGTTTCATCTTGTTTCAAATCACTACGATACTAAAGAAGTTTTCACTTCAAAAATATATTTTTGAGAAACGGCTGTTACAATTTTCAAAAAAAAAAATCCAAAACTTCATTGTTATGCAAGGAATCTAATGACGTTCTTTATTTTGAAGGTTGAAACAATTTAAATAGGTATTTTCGTAATTTAAAAAACAAATTTGTAATACTTCTTAGTTCTTACCTTTCTTTTAAAATTAAAGAATAAATTAAAATTATTCTTGTATTATATAAAAACCTTTTACATTCTAAGCAACTCTACCATAAGAAGAAAGTGTGACCTAGCCGTGCATTTTATTTTTTATTTATTGAGAATCCATTGGATATTAAAATTTAAAACTTTGAAACCTTGGAGTTGTGAAATACGATAAATTAATCGATATGCAGGTTTTGTCATATACTTGTTAATTTTTATTATATTTTTCTTTTTTCAAACAACAAGACCAACTCAAAAACATTGCAAATACAAAAAGTAAGAAATAAATGGCGCCCAACCAAAAATGATTAATAAGTAAATTAAGTTTTGTAGTTTTAATAAGTAAAAAAAGTTATCTTTTTATATAGTAATTAGAAAAGGTTTTTTATTTTATTATCATCTATCAACATATACAAATTACAGCTATATACAAAAACATGTTTTAATTTTTTTTATATATCTTCTTCTTCAAACTCTAAAACACATGGTAGTTCATGCATATACAAATTCTCATAGCTCGATCCAGATACAATAATTGGCTCATGTGGATGAAAATCAACATCAATTACGCTGCTTTCATGACCTTCTAACTTATGCATTAGTTCACGATTGTTGATATCCCAAATGTTAACATGATTTGTTGAAGTTCCGGCAGCAATCTAAATGAAAAATAATTATGGTTAAACCTTATTTTATCACAAAATTATTTATGTCAAACTAACCATCTTTCCATCTTTTGACCAAGTGCATCGCATTATGTTTTCTTCGTCAATATTTTGGATAGAGGGAAAAAGGTCTACACAACGATCGAAATCCATAAAAGGTCGCATATCCCAAATACGAAGAGTTGCGTCCAAAGAGTTTGAAAGCAGGAATGATCCGCAAGGTGATAGTGCAAGACCAGAAATCAGTTCTTCGTGTCCTTCCAATGTGCTTACAAGTTCGTTCCGACGAATGTCCCAGATTTGTATACAATTATCATCTCCAGCACTAAAAATATGATCACCTCTGTCGTCGAAACAAGATGCCAGAACTTGAAAGTTACACCTTAGAACCTGAACTGCATGTTGCTCACGAGTGTCCCATAGGCGGACTGTACCATCAGTTGACCCGGAGCAAATAATGTGATGGGTATTTTTATTATTTTGCACAGTGTTCACTTCACTGTAATGATCATCCAGAAGTTCAAGATTACACCCAGTTGCTATGTCCCAAATTCCAACAGAGCTGTCCAGGAAACTGGTATACAAGGTCGAGCCATCTGATGAAAATTGAGCCTCTGTTATTGTGTTTGCATGACCGTTCATGGTCATAACAATTCCATTTGAATTATAGACACAACGAATATCTGAAATAATATACATACAAGAGTTAGCAAGTTTTCAGAAGCAGGGAGAAAGAGTTCAAACTTACAAATCTGCTTATCAAAACCAGCTGACATGACTAGTTCGCCATGAGGATGAAATTTACAAGTATTGATAATGCCTTGATGATTTTCCAGTCGCACAATTTGCGAATATAAATGAGATGTCCTTCGTATTCCTGCTATGATCGTTCCGCAGTTTAATTCCATTTTTGAACTTTTGTTAACTTGGATTAATCCTGGCATACTGGGTAGACGTTTTGTGGCCATTGTGAATTCAATAAATGTTTAAGTAAAATGTAAAACCTGTTAAGAAACACACTCAAAGAGTCCTGATATTGAAATAATGCTAATCAATAGTCGACGTTGGCTATTTATAGTTTGGAAATAGCGATTAGCACAGGCCAGGTATCGTATAAGCTCCTACTTAAAATACAGGTATAAGCTGATGAAAATCAAAGGTAATTAAGGTAGTTAGATGATTAGCTAAATACAAACTCCTTGTAACAACCTCTAAACTCCGAACTTAAGAATGTATTTCTCAAGCATTATTCTTGTCTTTCGAAATTTTTGCAGAATAAATATGACTCTTTTTGACTGCGTTTCAATAAAATTGAGATCACTTTTAAATCTTCAGATATTCAATTCTAAGTCCGTTCGATTTTTTCTGCCCCATTCGATTACACTAGTCAAAAAGTTCCAAAAGATAGTTCCAAAAAACTTAAAAATGATATTAATTTTATTGAAACGCAGTGAAAAAGAGTCATATTTCTTCTCAAAATAGAGCCATTGTTTAAGTTTTTACCGTTATTATTAACAGAGTTATTAACGTCAACATGAGTGATAGTACGTAAAAGTATGCATTTTTTAACAAATTAAACCCGCAAAAGCGAATAGTTAAATAAAAGTTTAAAAAAAAAAGATTTTTTATTACTTTTTAGTCCCCAAGAAACATTTCTGCTGCATAAAAAAATCTTGACTGCAAGAATCTTCGATTAGTGCCCCTTTTGTTAAAAAATAAGACTTTAATACTGTAGTAGGTACTAGAATAAATTATAGAGCCGTTTATCAGTTGTTATGAATTTTTTAATTAGGGGATGAAAAATATTAATTTTCTATAGGTACTTATATATTCAACCAAAATTATATTAGAATAAAAAAAAAAAATTATCATCTCTATCTCCCCGACGGGGAATTGAACCCCGGTCTCCCGCGTGACAGGCGGGGATACTGACCACTATACTATCGAGGATGTTGAAAATTCGGTGCTAATAAAATATTTTGTGTACATCCATGATTTGTCGAATAAAAATTATACATACGCGAGTATTTAATTATTTTCTTGTATGTATGTATGTATTTTTACATGTGATTAATTTATGTAGGTAGCTCTAACTACTATATGGGGTAGATTTAGAAATAATTGAAAATAAAATGCACGACTGGGGTCGCACGAACTTGCTCTTAGAGTTAAAGTTGTTTAAATTTTTAAGACTTTTTATATAGAAAAAAAAATAAAATTCGTTTTTTAAAAAAAATAAAATAAAATCTGAAATTAAATTGCCCTCCAAAACAAGTATGCAGTTTTGATTGATAAATTAACATGCATTTTTGAAAAAAAAAAATTTCAAAATCGTTAGAGCCGTTTTTTAAAAAACTAATTTTTTATTAATAATTTTTTGGAAAAAAAGTTTAAAAACAAAATTGGTATGCCATTTTGTAGAAATCACTAATCAACATTTAAAAACAAAATTTCAAAAAAATTAAATGTACCGTTTTCGAAAATTTGATTTTTCAAAAAAAAATTTTCAAAATTTTTTTAAAAATCCAAAAATTATTTTTTCCAAAATTTAATTTTTGGCTTATATTTAAATTATATAAATGCTTCTTCACAAAAAGTTTCGTTGAAATCGAATAAGCAGTTTTGGAGATAATCGGATTTGAAAAAAAACGGTTCTATGGCAGGTACCGTTAATAATGATTTTCAAAAAAAAATTTTTTCATTAGAAGATAGACCTAAACTTTAAACTAACACTTGAATTTTTTAAACAAAATCGTTGGAGCCGTTTTCGAGATATTTCAATTTTACTAAAATCGGTATATGACAAGTACCGTTATTTTTGGTCCAAAAAAATTAATTCCAAAAACCCCTCTGTAGAGTCGCCAAATAACGCTGCATACCAGGTTTGACATCAATCGGTCCATCCGTTTAGGCTGTAGCTCCTTATACAGACAGACAGACAGACTGACAGACTGACAGACTGACAGACTGACAGACTGACAGACTGACAGACTGACAGACTGACAGACTGACAGACTGACAGACTGACAGACTGACAGACAGACAGACGGACTTCCGGGACCCACTTTTTTGGCATTGTCTACCATAGTAATGTTATGGAAAAATGTTATCTCAAATTTTTTTTTGTACGAATGCATAACTTGATATATAGTACCTATATCGCAAGTAAAAAAACACATTTATGGAGAATGACAAAAAAGTTGGGCTAGAAATTCTGTTACCTCGAGAAAGATACTAAAGCCAGAACTATAATTGGCGGATGGAGTCGGAAGCTACTGTCAATTGTTGTTGTTTTCTTTGTATTTTCGATAAGTTTTCATCCGTCGAGTGCGGTTGCGAGCGCTGTTCCCCTCCGTTTGCATCCGACGATCTGACAATTATAGTTCTGGCTTAAACCGCTTTGCTAATACTGCGAATTTCTTCTTGGTTTTGGGTGATTCCACAGATGGCAAATTGAATTTTTTATTTTATCAACAAAACTAACGGTAACTTTAAGTTAACCAAAGTAGAAAAGTTTTTTTTTTTCAAAAACGGCTTTTGCGATCTTATAGTTTAGATTTGTATGTGAAATGTGACAAAGAGGAATAGTACAGCGCAATTATAATATGTTGATATGTTTATGGGTGACAAAGCAGTTTGTACCAATTTTTTTGCTCATTCGATATAGAATTGGCTGAATATCATAACTCCTATTTTTCTCACTCGTGAAATTCATCTTTTTATCAAAATTTTGAAGAAACCTTCCAAGAAAAGATTGTTCACCTTTAATTTTCTAAAACTCTTCTATACAATTTTTATAGGTATCGAATACAAAAGTTATTAATTTGTACTTTCTTGAAAAAAACACGTTTTTGTCAACTTAAGAGACAAACACAATGCAATTTTTTTTTTATTTTTATACATATTTTCTGAAATTGTTGTGTTTAGTTATTACTTTCTGATTGTACGTAGAGAATTTTTAGAGACAAAATTTGAAGCGAAAACACAGCAATAATTGCAGAAGGGAGCAACACTGATCCTTACTCCCTACCCACAAGAAGAATAGATAAAAAACTAATTTTAGTGAGCAACGCAATCTTTAATTAAACAAAAAACTAAAGTATCTAATGTGTAATAGTAATTATATTATCCACCAAAATGAGAATAAACAGCAAATTGTATAATTGACACACAAATTTCAACATCCTCGATAGTATAGTGGTCAGTATCCCCGCCTGTCACGCGGGAGACCGGGGTTCAATTCCCCGTCGGGGAGGAAGAGATGATAATTTTTTTTTTTAATTTTGTATTATTATTTTTACCATACAAAAAGTCACTGTTATAATCGTGACGGAAGTTCTATTCATTATCTCACTAACACCACATAAAAGGGTGTTGAGTTATTAGCTCCGTTCCATTGGAGGTGGTAGTTTACTTATGAGTTGATCTAGCACTAGAATTAACACATGATCATCTACTCGAGGAGATAGGAATGTGTAGTTCTTGTACTAGATTTTTACTCACGAGTAAACTACCACCTCCAATGGAACAGGGCTATTATTGCATTTCGTAAGAAAATTGAAGTTGTGTTAACAGCCGCGTTCCAATGGACAATGGGATGATCTATTACATTTAAGAATACTTCTATTCATACGCTTCTAGCCGAGTAAATAGAAATTGTATTGATTTCGTGAAAAGTGCGTTCTTGAAAATAGTTAGGTAGTAAAGTATTAGTTGAAGATACTTTTGACGAACTTCTTTGGAGGTCGTAGACTACTGAGTAGTAGATCTAGTACTTTAATAAACACAAGATCTTCTGAATAATGTAGTGTGGTAATTGTTAGTAACACTAGATTTTTACTCATGAGTAGACTAACCCCTTGAAATGAATAATTAGTATCCTGACGCAAAACGAAACTGTAAAATGTATGTATTTGATTATACTTAAATTTGACTTTGTTGAAAAAAAACTGAAACAAAAATTTCGGCAATCAAGAATAATAAAGCATTTGTGTAAGAAAAACTAATAAAATGTGTTTTTACAGTTAGGTATGTTTATTTACGAAAAAAATTCAAAATTAAGTTCGAGTCATCATATTTAAGCGGGAGAATCTTAAATTGTGTATAATTATCCAGACGTAGATGTCCTTTGTGTTAGTTCGAATAAATTCGACTTAAGTTTGATTTATCTTCTGCAAACCCTCTCAGCTCCTGGGGCATTAGGGTAAACTGGGGTAATATTTTTAGTAGATGCCATAAAAATAAAAGCAACTTCCATATCTTCTGAATCAAAATCACACTCATAATGTTGATTATCATTATGAACTTCTCTCATTAATGACCAATCGCTTCCTTGAGAGCTATCGTCACTGCTGCATGTTGCTCCTGGTGAAAATGATGCTGGTGGAAGGGCTTCAATATTTTGTTCAAATAGTTCACGAGTATTGTTATCCAAGTTATAATATAATGAACTTATGCCAGAATCGACGGCTGATGGTTGAACATGCAAGAAATTGCTCTCTGTATTTGGTTCAAGGGGGGCCCATATTTTCCTTGAGATTTCCTCATATTTATTTAGATCACTGTTGATATTGTTTTCCAATGCTTTTCTATAGGATGGCTCGACAAGGAAATAGGCTTTAGGGAATTCGGTCTCATCACGAGAAGTGTTCTGCATTTCGGCTATTTCTTGATGAGCTTCGAATATGTGGGAGATAATTTTTTCCTCCGATTTCATTGTGATTGCAACAGTATTATCCTTTTCCTTGTGTTGCATGCTTATTGATATTCCGTATTTCATTCCAAGGCTCATAATTTCAGGAGTGTAGAATGGGTTGTCAATAATATCAAATGTCAACTCGATTGGAAGTTGTGAGATTATTTGATTCTTTGCCTCGTAGATACCTTCGATTGGTCCTGTTATTGTGATCTTTTGTCCATCATCATTGGAGTCCGGAAATGAAATAAGTGTCCCGGTCTTTTTCTGCAGTTCAAACAGGTTTATAGCATTTTCTTCTCTTGACAAATCAAAGAGGTGTTTTGAAACCTCCAACTTTATGTTGGATAATGTATATTCTGCTCTGGAACCACAAGTTGCTCTGACAAACATTTTTACAGCTTCTTTTAGCTTATCTACGCCTTCTTCGGTGCCTTTGATGATGGCAAAATAGGAACTTTTATTCGGGATTGCCATGAAGATTATTTTTACCCCAAAATCTGCTTCCACTTGCTTGATATCTGGTAAGTCAGTTTTTGGTTGCGGTAGTCCAAATGGCAGCTCGAAGGACATCACCAGCGGGGTTGATGAACGGAGGTAAGTTCTGGCCTGTTCAATACTCTCCAGTGTTCCATAAATCGATACTTGATGCCTTTTCTCAGTCACAGTTCGACGATTTGAATCGGGAAAATGAATATGAGTGTCCGTTTGATCCATGATGCCCTTGACATTGATTCCATTCCGACCAATGATATGTGCATGATCAGTATCAGCAATAATTATTTTCATTTTTAATAGTGGACCTCTGGTAGCCAAGCTAGCTAGAATAAGCCCCTTAGCCCAGTTTATGTCATTAGGTCTGCCAACAATGTTAATAAATGGATCCTTTCTTGTTCTAGCTCCAATCCTTAAGTTTCTTGGCCATGAAATGAAGGTGTCTGTAGTTTTCATGATTTTATCGAAGAAATGCTCTGCTTCATTAACCAAACCAATGGTTTGACTTGGTGACTGGATCATTGTTTCGAGTTTGCGACGATCGATTTTAAATGTTTCTTTTCCCAAATGACTTGTATTTGGAAGCTCTAGTTCATTCAGAGAATGATCATTTTCACTGTCTGTAGTTTCGGTAGATGAAGATGATAGCTGACTTTGCATTGCCACGTATCTGGGAATAGCAACTACGTCAGAATATAATGGTTTTTCGTTCGAAATATCTGGAGTGAACATTTTTTCTAAGAAACACTTTTTAATTTAAACTTGTTAACTTTTTTTAAAACACTTGTTTTTCAATGAACTTTTTTTTACTAGTTTTTAATATTTTTAAGAGACTTTAATGTTTCAATTTATTTATCTTTCAATTAATGTAAAATGTAAATTTTAATATTTCAGATATTTTTTTTTATAAAACTGTATTGTTTAAAACTTTGAATAGAACTGATAATGAAAACAGATTTGGTAAAGGTTTATATAGTAAAAATTATTTTTTAGATTGAATAAAAATATACCTGGAAGGATGCTAAATATTCATTTTGAAATTAGCATAGGATCAATAAGGGCGTAAATAGTAATCAACTAGATTTTTGCTTCAATCTTTTTCCTAATTACTTTCCGCAGGTAGACGAATAGAAAGACTTGTTATTTCAACATAAGTATTTATTGCACCCATAACAATGATTGAATGCATGTTCTCTATGATTCATTTTATTTTTGCATGAAAATTAATTTATTAAGCCTGATTATGTCATGTTGAGTTAATCCCTATTCTTTAATTACTATTTCAGAATGTTTGCATTGTTTTACTTCGTTTGGAACAAATATTTTCAAAAAATAAAAATCCTTTAATAGGTATACCTCAAATGACAAAAAAAATTCATTGAATTTTTCAAAATATTTGCGAGGTGTTGAAAATATGTTAGTAATTATGATATCATTGTATTCTCAAATTTTAAAGTGTCCCTTATTGTTTGTGATTTTTCTTTATCATATTATTCTTAGATATAATAACAATTATTATAATGTTGAATAATAATGTCCAAAAAGGGTAGGTTTTTGTTTTTATTTTTGATGATGCAAAGATTTGATAATGTTCTGCTACGAGCCAATTTTTCATTAGCCAGATAAACGTCCAGTTAAGACTTATTGCTACGATAAACGTTTTTGTATTCTTCTGATAGTCTAACTGACGAATGAAAAATTAGGGCTAAATTAGCTTTTCAGTATGGAAAAACGAATATTTTTGTTCATCAAATTTACGATTTTTAAAAAAGTCAATACCAAAACAACATGTACATTATATCGTTAGAACGAATCAACTTTTGAAGAGAACAGAAAGGACCGGACTCTCCTTGAACTAAAAGCTGTATTTAAAAAATATATCGATTTTCAATATCTTTGAAACCATTAGTCCTAATGTGATGTTTTTAGATTCATTTTATTGGACATTTTATGAGATTTTCTTTAACCCTTAACTGATGTGGTGGGTCCAGGGGACCCACGCCTTTTTTAAAAATTTAAAAAAAACCGTTGCGACTGAATTTTAAAGTGGAAATTTTATTTTGAAAACAAGTTTTCCCATTTTTTTTATTTTCTTAACTGGTTTGGAAAATGTTATATTTGAAATTTTTATAAAGAAATTTGTAAAAATATTTAATTTTGTATTTTGTTTTATCATTTAAAAACACCTGGGTCCACTGGACCTACGACTTTAGATACGTCAGTAAATTTCACCACATCAGTTAAGGGTTAAAGCTATAACAGACAAATCGTGAAAGAGAAGTCCTTAAGAGCTTAAATAAAATAAAAAACTGAAAATTTTGGGCATCAGAACTACTGTTCGATTTTCTTCTACGAATCGATAAAGTTACTAGACAACATACACACTAGTCCAAAAAATTAATGGAACAAAAAAAAATCGTGATTGTGATTTTCGATAGGCTGTATCTCAGTAAAAAATGATCGCATCATGACAAATTTAAAAGCATGTGCGAGCTACATTCTTCTAGTTTTAAGATTTTATGACTACAAATTTTATTTCTAATAGTAAAATAGCTAAATCGTTGGAACTGTTCACAAACCAAAATTTTCAAATTTTTTTTTGTTTTTACTTTTCTCTTCAGAAAGTGGGAAAATTTTTTCTGATAAAATGACTATTATTTTTAGAAAAGGCTATTGATTTGGCTTTAAAGATTCTTTTCGTTTCAAGCTTCTACGATTTTTTTTTTAACTCCAATATCATACATCAAACCAAAAATCATACTTTAGACTTTGACTACCAATATCTCAACCACGGATCACTTTACAGAAAATTCAAGGAAAACTGGATTCGATTCGCTACAAAGAAATTAAGAAGTTTGCTTTGTAATAAAATATTTTTTTAGATCAATTTATTTATTCATATCGTTGTTGTGTATTTTTTGTACAGTATTAAGAAAAAAAAAAAAAAAAAACAACATCACTTATTGTCTCCCCGACGGGGAATTGAACCCCGGTCTCCCGCGTGACAGGCGGGGATACTGACCACTATACTATCGAGGATGTTGAAAACTGAAAGAAAAAAATATTTTCGCAAATATTCATACTAAACTAAATTTATTTAATCTAAAATTAGCAAATAAATTAAATAAAAATAAAACTATGAAATGATTACTCGTTTCAATTAAGTATTTGTTATAGAATATACCCTTATTATTAGACAGGGCGGCCACTGCAGAAACGCTCAACTCATCGAGTTAAAGAAAATTTCAAATTGGAAGTGAAAGAGGGCTATTAGTTTTAGTAGTTTCGAGAACCACATGTCTTCCCTTCCCGTCCACATCCTGGCAGGATTGGCGTTGTAAAGTGTATTTTGCATCTCATAGAGCTAGAAGACGATATTGGTGTCAAATTAAAGGCAATACCATCTTCTTCTCAAACCTTCCGAGTCAAAGGTTGTCAGTTTCGAAACGAAGCCTGTTTTAAGGTACGAAGCGATGAAAGTGAGTTTTGTTTTTAATAAAGTCTTGTTTTTCGGTATGTTGGTCGGTGAGTTAAGGAACTTTTTCACAATAAAATAAAAATGATAGATTCTTAACAACGACCTAAAGTAGGTATATGCAAAACTAAGAATAATTCAGGAAAAAGTTTCAAATAATACGCTGCGGCTCTTTGAACCTATCGAATTAAAAGGCGAATATAATTTCAAATTAAAGCTCCTTTTCGTCGCTAGGCCGCTATCTTGTGCAATGTCCATTTTTTCAAAATTTTGGGAAATCGATTTTTAAAGTTCAGAATGAAAATTTTGGTTGATATCAGAAAATGTTGTTTTTAAATTATTTTTTTTTCTGCAACCCTTGACAATTTTATTTTTAAAACAAGTAATAGAAATAATTTTTCTATTATTTTGAATTAGTTATAAATTAAAATCAAATAGAAGTCATTTTGGATATTGGACAATGGCATATGGAATGCCAAAAAGTTTTCAAAATATGTTGGATATTGAAAAAAAAACACTCAATATTGAACAACATAGAAGAAAACACAAACACAAGTAACATAAAGTGGATTGATCTAATTGAACAAAAATAATCGTTTTATGGTTTAAAGCTATAAAGAATTTCGAGAATACTTAAAAGTCAAACAGTGTTTTCTTTTGGTTCGAATCAAAATAATATGTGTTTTAATATAAAAGCTATTTGTTTCTTAATTCAAATCTTTATTTTTTCAAAAAGTTTTAAAAAAATTATACATTAATTTTTTAGGAACGTTAAACAAACCAGAAATTCGTTTTCTTTAGCTTAAGTTCTCGTTTTAAACTTTATAACAGTAAATACATTTAAAAAAATAATTAAAAAAAGCAACAAAATAGACATATGAGGTAAGTTCATATGCATAGTGAACAAAACATCAAAAAAAGTGGATATTGGACAAGTTGGAAGTTATGAAATTCTTTTTTTTTTTTTTAATATATGTACTTCCATTTGTTCAATGTAACAAAAAAAAGGAGTTTTTTGAACAAAAAAGGACATGATAAACCGTTAAAAAAATGTCCTATTGGACAAAAAAGTTCTCTGAAACTTAAAAACTAAAAGAGATAGAACAAAATGGTTTGCGACAAACGAAAGAGCGTCCCAAAATTATAAAGACTGCATACTTGGGTTCACCTACCCTAAATCCAAGATGTTCACCTACTTTAAATCTGAGATTTAGCATAATTTTTCTTTCTCTGAGAGGATTTCATCCCCACTCCTTAAAATTTGAAAGGTTTAATACTTTTGTCCGAAAAGAACAAAAACAGACCTACTGTAAGTGTAATATACACCTTTTCCTGTACTTCTTATTCTAAGGCCGTGTGTGAATTGGGTTAAATAGTTAACCCCTGTTAAAAGAGGCAATGAAAAATATTAAACAATAAAGGCTTGGCCACACCGGAGGGTATGCGGTAGCGGTACGGGTAGCGGTAACAGTATTTGTATGAAAAAAATTCCACATCTGAACGTTGATATGTCAGTTTGAAATTTTGTTCATACAAGTACCGTTACCTCTACCCATACCGCTACCGCATACCCTCCGGTGTGGCCAAGCCTTAAGCCATCATACAGCTGAAAATTTTTTAATTCACCTCAATAGAAGCCCTGTTGCTTTGGGTGGTGGCAAAGTACTACAAATAGTTTACTAGCGATTTTAAATGGAACGCAATTTCAACGAATTCAATACAAATCGTACCTATCTACTCGGGAAGAAGAACATGAGTAGATCATAGTACTAGATTAACCAAAACATCTACTATTAGTAGACTACCACCTCCAATGGAACAGGGCTAGTGTCAAAAATTTAACAGAAGTTAAATATTTGTTGACCCAATTCACACACGGCCTTAGGGTCAAGCGTTTAAAATCTTTTCGAAAGAAACAGGGCAATCTTAAAAGCACATAGAAAAAAAATCTACTACAGAATACATAGATATCAAAGTGCCTATCACTATTTTAGAACTAAAATGCAAAAACAACAACAACATAACAGAACTGTCATTCATGACAGTTTTGTAGTGTCACAAAAAATTCGTGGAGCAAAAAAAAAACCAAAACCAAAAAAAATTTCTACTTCGTGTTTTGTTTCCTAATCTGTAAAAATCTTGGTGAAAACTTTAATCCTAAAACAATTCAATCAATTAAAAAGAAAGATGTTCTAACACATTTTATACAAAACAAATCCCCAATCAATCAACTAATCAAATAACAAATACACACAATTAGATCTTGAAATGAGATTCTAATTGCGAAGTACAGAAGAAAAAAAAATCATTAAACAAAAATTTTTGCACGTACCTACATAAAAATTCTTTCATACAAATAAAAATTATAAATGAGAATGAGTATGAAATTCATTTGAGGATCTTTCTCTGTCTGGATGAGAAAATAAATGATATTTGGACAAGTGGACAACTGTCAATGAAATCTACGGTCAGTTATATGTTATCGCATGGATCCGGGGAGCCTGTAATGTCTCGTCCGGACTACGAACAGTGTGGCTATCATCACGGCTGTTTGCTGGTGCTTTTGCGTGGTATTGGCGATGCTAAGCCACGATCCCTGCAGCGGATATTCGATCGTGTTAGAAAAGTTAATAATGTAAAGATAACAGGTGGGTGTATTTTAAGTTTTTTTTTTTTGTTAATTACTTTGCTGATAAGTTTTTTTCTGTTTTTTAATTAATGAAAAACAAATAAGCAAACAAATATGTGTTGTTTGTTTCTTTGGAATTAAAAAGAAATTTTTAGTGAATGTGCTAATAGAACCGACCTATTTATCCAATTTCAAATTTTATTTTATGACTCTTCTTTCAGATTTGTGGTTTTCTCAGTTTTCCCATTCTAATTACAAACTTTTGCTTTATTTATTAGTAATTAGATTTTCAGTTTTCTTTACATTAATTTAGAGATGCCGCGAACATTGGTTTGGCCGAATACCGAATATTCGGCCTCGCTCCTCGGCCGAATATTCGGCCAAGGACTCTCAGAAAAAAACGTTGGTAATATCAAAAACTGTAAGCATACTTTGTATAAGAAAATATGTGGCTTAAAAAATTCCCAAAAACATCGTATTGTAACGATGAATAACTAAACTACTTTTAGGCCGTGTGCGAATTGCGTTAAAATGTTGGTTAAAATATGACGTTTGGTTAAAATTTGACACTAGCATGGTGAATAAAATAGGTTAAAATTTACCCAGCTGCGGAGCAGGGTAAAATTTGACACTAGTGGTTAAAATTTGACGTTTCTCAAGATAGAAAGATCAAGATAGATTTGAAATTATTTTTGTTATAATGCGTTGATATTTTAAGAAATGTTAAAAGTATTAATACAAAGTACTTCCACAAATTAATATTCATCTTGAAAAATTGAAAATCTACTAATTGTTTGTTTGTTTTTTATTTTTTATATTTCTATTTTGTTGGCAGCTGGTGAACTACGAATTAGTGTTAGAAGACTGAATTAATAAATTTCTTTTTGATCATAATGAAATGGGATTTATCGATAAAATAAAAAAAAAGTATGTGAAATTGAGAATTTCTTACATTTTCATACTAGAATATTTAACTTGATATATTTTCAACTGGGTTTTGTTAAAAAAAATAGTTAATTGAACATAAGAAAAACCATTTTTGAGGGTAATTTTGTTTTATCTTGAGGGAATTTTATTCAAAGTAGTACCAAGAAAAAAGTCCCATTTAATACATTTTAACCCAATTCGCACAGCAAAAAAATAAATTTGATCCCTTTTTTACCCAAACGTCAAATTTTAATCGTGGTAGAAATTTTAACCAACATTTTAACGCAATTCGCACACGGCCTAAGATAACTGTCTGAACACACTACCTACTACTGCAAAGGTAGAAGAAGACAAGGTATGATCATTAGGCCGTGTGTGAATTGCGTTAAATAGTTAACACCGTGTAAAATTTTTGACACTATTGAGGTGAACAAACAAATTTTAGCTATATGGCTTATTGTTTAGTATTTTTCTCTGCCTCTTTTTTGCCATGAAACTCCTTTTTACTAAAAAAAAAATCAAAACAAAACCATCTGCAAAAAAAATTTAACCTAATTTAACCTAATTTAACCAGGTCCCAGAGCCCATTAAATTTTTAAAACGTAAACATTTTTTATTCACCTCAATAAAATTTAACACGGTGTTAACTATTTAACGCAATTCACACACGGCCTTAGAGCCGCCATTTTACAAAATAGAGTAATAAGTTTTTGATTTTTAATTTGGCAAAGTCAGCAACAACAATTTCCAAGACAAATTTGTTTACAATAACAATTTCAATGGGCAGATGTCAAAAACTTAAGTAGCCATTTTTAAGTTTTGACAGTTCTCGATACAGAGTTTTTTCTAATGATCATACCTTCTCTTTTTATACCATGGACCCATACAAGTGGTGGTCAACACATACTACAAAATTTCCAATTTTGACAACATTTGCTAAAGTCTACCTTTCGTCTCCTGGGACAAGTGTTTACAGTAAAAGACAATTTTCCGAAGGAGGAATAGTCTACGAAGATAAACGTAATCGTTTACTACCAACAAATGCGGAACAAATAGTTTTCATTCACCACAACTGCCTTAGTAGATTATAAGTACTAAAATTACAATTTTTTAATAAAACACACATTTTGGTATAATAATTTATGTCTTTTTTCTTCTCCATTTGGTATTCGGTATTCGGCCGAATAGTTAAACTATTCGGCCGAATACCGAATACCAGAAAAATAAGCCGAATACCGAATAGTGGCCGAATGTTCGCGGCATCTCTACCTTAATTTGTTCTAACTAATTTTTGAGACAGGCAGTTTTGGATGAATTTTACTTCCTTTGAAAAAATTCGTTTCCTTTGGTATGAAAACAAGACATTTGGATAATCTACCTTATCATTACTAAGCTTTAACTATACAATTAATATTGCAAAGTAGTTTTATTTGGGTCATAAGTCAGCTATTACATGAAGCCTCAAGAGGCTTGACTCTTTTTTCTAATTTTCTTTTGATAATCATTCTGTGAGGCGCGTACTATTACACGATGCCTCTTGAGTCCAGGACTCAAATTTGACATTTCTCTTTTGATTTAAAATTTGTTGTTGTATTGCACCAAGAAGCAAAAAGAAATGAAAGAGAATGTTGAAAAAAGGAAAAGTGGAAAAAGAAACTTCAAAAAAGAGTCTCAGAATTCCGACCCACGACTCTGTGGTCGGATAATTTTTTGTTTCATCTTTTTTCTCTTTTGCACCCATTACGTTTGAAAAGAGGCGCGCCTCTTGAGGCTTCATGTAATAGCTGACTAACTATTTTTTTTTTGTTTTCTCTAGAATAACCGAGTTTATAATTTTCAATTTTAGGATTTTATTTTAAAATTACCGGCAAAACATTTTTTTGCGCCAAGTTCTTGGCTTACACTTCCTAGAAAAAATATAATCATTTTCCACCATTATTACAATCCAATAGAAGAGAATATTGATATCTGATAAAGAAGTTCCAGACAAATAAGTGGATTCATCAGAGTTTAATATTACGATAAGACAGCTAGTAGTTGTTTTATTAGTCTCAAGTTTTAATCTTATATAAAGAAGCGTTTGGATGAAGAAGGGGGTAAGTGACATTTGCAAAATTTCGAAATATAAGGACTTAAAGTTTTTTATTGAAATCTTTTTTCGTATTCCAATCTAAATAAAATTGAATAAAGAAAAATAATAGCTTTTTAATAATGTTACTTTTATTTCAATACAGTAGCTTGGTATATTTAAAAAAAAAAACAAAATTTTACAAAAAAACATCAGTTAACTGTTTCTCGCACAAAAAGCTTATTAGTATTTTTAAGAATAAAAGAGAGTTAATTAACAAAATTCATTCTGTTCGCATGGTTCCGATAAAGCTTTTTCATAAAAACAGTGGTGTTCCCATGGTATGAACATCATTTGTTCCTTTAAATTTTTTATTGTCTCAACAGAAAGCTGCTTTATCTTTTTTTTTTCTCGGACGAAAAAGTTTTTTTATTTCACCTAAAAAGTGCTGTTAACCCATTCTTCCACTCATATTATACGATTTTTAGTTGTTAGTAACCCTTTTATACCAAAAATTAAAGCGCTAAATAAGAAATAAGAATCGTAGCGTGACGTGGATTAGACGGAAATTTAAGTTTTCGCAAGGCGTCCTCATTAAAAAAAAAAACGAAAATCGAAAAAATGTCACTTACCCCCTTCTTCAGCCAAACGCTTCATTTACAAATAAGATGCGACAGGTACCTGAATTTAAGTTCTCAATGAATTGAGGAACTTGCATTAAGACGGGGCAGGTTCAAATTAAACTTTTTGTTAGAAATAAAAAAAAACTCTGCAAAATTATTTATTTGACGAATGTTTTAAAATGAGAGCATATTTTAACATTTTTTACCGACTTTCAAAAAGGAGGAGGTATTTAATTCTTCTGTATTTTTGAACCAATTTTGATAATTTTGTTTTGGAAAGCTGGTGCCTGCAGTGTTGTCCCATTTCAATTTCGTTTAGTTCTGCCTATAGAAACTATGAGAAAAAAACATAAAACCCAGTTTTGAGCCATTAAAGTCGGTTTTGTTTTTTTATTGAAATGAATATTTAATATCATGACATTTTTAAACAATCGTAAACTAATCATTTTGCAAAGAGTTTTTTTTTTAATCTCGCACAAAAAGTTAAATTTGGACTTGCCTTCTTTTGATGCAAAGTCCTCAATTTGCCGGCTCTGATTGGTTTGAGCCAAAAAAAAAAAACCTAAACTTCACCCAAATTTTTATGGCATCTGAAGCCTATAAAAATTCAGAACTTAAGAACAGGTGGTCTGCGTTGAACCAAGTAAAACGCACTTATAGATTTTTGTTTGTGCTTTTGATAAAATGGAAAATCGCAAAATATTTCGTACGCTTTGAAGAAACTTGACGTTTTCCTCTCTATTTAAACGCAAGAAAGTAGGGGATAGTATTTTCCAACTGTTGATATTATAAGAAGAAAAATAAAATTTACGTGCATTCAATTAGTTTAATGCTATAAAATGAAACCCAGCCGAGTTTTTAAAGCATTAAAAAAATAGCAGAAAAAACAGGTTTAGCTCCAAAGCAATAAAATTCCAAAAAAGTCTTGTCGTTTTCCTTCACAGTACTAAAATTACTCCGGAATAAAGAATTTTAACACTTCTTGAGGAAACATACAAACTTAAAAATTAAAAATAAATATGAAGAACTACAAGTCTACAAGTATAATCTCAGCGAATAATAATTTGAAAGGTATTTTTTTTACAAAAACATTTTTGTGTGGATTATTGAAGTTTGAACGATATGAAATCATTCCAAAAAATTAATAAGACATGAATAAGTATCCTCATCTTATTTGATATTGATCACGAAAATTTTGAATTGCCGATTAAAAAAAAAAATAAACACAAAACTTCCATCTATGTAATATCCCAAGGCAAAAATGCATCCCGTTTAGATGGGAAGGGAAATACATATTGTTAAAATTGAATTAAAATAAAAAATAATTAAAAATCAACCACAATACTTACAATACCATGTTATAGCGTTTTTAAAACTCAGAAATCTATTTCTTATTAAAATTTTATGAAGGGCTTGTTTGAAAATATCTAAATGTTTCCTTTCAAGTAAGCTACTGATAATCTGGAACATTTGACTTTGTTTACATATTTTTGAGAAATTCCAATTTTTCAAATCGGCTGTTTTGATCGCAGTAATGTTCTAATGAATCAACGACGTTTCAATGGTGATGCCATCTTCCATAGCAGATCTTTTATTCACCAAATAAACTTACATTTGTTAAATATTTTATAAATAAAAAATATTTTTTGTAAAATTTGGGTGAATTTATCAATTTGCAAAACAAATTTAAAATTATTTTGTTATCATTTGAAAAGTTAATATGGAATTTAATTAAATTACTTTTTAAAAAAATACTTGTCTTATTTACACACTTCGAAATGATGTTTAGTCCGGCTAAATGAATGAAATATGTTGGGTACCTAGATTTGCGGTTGATTATATAGAGCGTTTACAAAGCGTTTGAAGCATGTCTCTCCATTTTCAGGATTTCAGGTTTTCAATTCGGTTATTTAATACAATATCGGCGGATGCTTTGTCGAACATACAAAACAAAACGAAAGTAACGCCTTGTTCTGCAAACTTGGTCCCAAAAAAAAAAGAAGAGGTTTCAGTTTAAAACTTATTGTGCGGGAAGGATAATATAAAATAAAAGAGCATGATAGTGGTTTTTTTATATTTAATTTTTTCACTTTAAATAAATGTGTTTCATTTCGTTCGGAAAGATATTTTTTTAAATTAAAATTGCAGGTTTCGCTAGGCTAAAGATACAGTTATATTCAAACTTTTAACAACTATTAATGAAGGTTTTGAATGAATAACAATAACTAGTGTTTGTTACCAATTTTGTCGAAACAGCTGTTTTTTTTACTAAAAAACCTAATGTCGTAAAATTGGCCCATTCCTTTATTTACCCATTTCAAAAAGTCTGAAATTTTACTCATTAAACGTTAATGATTTCTGATTTGTATGGTTATATGGAAAGTCTTTAAAACCTGTATTTGAACTTTTTTTTAATATATCGATTTAATTTTTTTATGTAAGTAAACTACACACTCTCAGAATCATTGCCCTTATACAATACCTTGCCATATTATTAGGCCCAAGTTAATTAAATACAATTTTTTGCTTCATGTTGCTGAATTTTTAAAGTTTTTGTCGAAATATCTTAAATATTTTTTGTCTCATTCCCTTAAAAAAAGTTAAAGAATTCATAAATGTTGATAAAAAATAACGTGCAAAAGGGAATAAGCTCCAAAAGAGGTTTTCTATGGAATTCATGACCGGAAAATTTCCAGACGGATATGTTTCCAAATTTTTTTTAGTCAATCCGTATCTACAAGATAAGTGTAAGTAAATGAGACAAACAAAATTTAAGATACTTCAACAAAAACTTTAAAAATTCAGCAACATGAAAAATTGTATTTGTATCTATTGTTTTCAAGCACTTGATTTTTTTTTTTTTCAAAAACAAAACTTTCTATTTCAACCACAGATTCCGGAGTAAGTCGTGATATTTGGCTGCGTTACATACATGACCATCCTGTTGAAAACAATGACTGGGGTGATTTTCAAACCCACAGACGTCTGCTGGGACTCATCACAATTGGCAAATTCGAAAAACAATCCGAATTGGATGAACTCTGTCGTCAGCATGAATCCCTAAAAGCCACATACATGACAACCCTTTATGATTCCCGTGCGATTCTTTTCGGACCTGCAGCACCAACAACATCCAATCAAGATGAAAACGAGGTACAACCTTCTTCAATTAAACTTCAAGACGAATTTACAACGCCAACAAATTTCAAAAGCCTTGCATTCCTATATCGTGAAAATGATCCATGCGTTGACTTGGAAACCCACATCATGGACTTTGCCAATTCACTCTTTTGGGTTCTCGAAGCTAAACGATCAGATAGATCTCGTGAAAAAGTTGAAAAGATACAACTTCTTCATGCCCCTTTTGAGAAACGTGATTTTGTTGGTATCGATTTAGATTCACGAAATGGGCGAAAGCGATGTATGGGCCGTGTTACTAAGAACCTAGCCGATCTATCACTACAAGCAGGCCTAATAGCCGACGCATTAAATCTCTATCACAATGCTATTGAAACTCTACGTGCCATAAACGATTCATTGTGGGTTGGTGCTTCAGAAGAGGGCCTCTGTGCTGCCTCTTCCATTCTTCTATTCCCCCAACTAAGAGAAATCGAAGCCTTGCATCGAAATGCTAGCCTCCAAGAAGGCAATGCTTCGCCATTAAAATCAACTCCAGAAAAATGGCGTGCCAGTGATCTTACCAAGAAAGTCATTCTCGAGCATCAAAATTCAAATGAACCCCCACACATTGCCTCCAATTCGTCATCGACTTCGTCAGTGTCATCACTATTGACTTCATCATCCTCAAATTCATCATCACTCTCATCGTCTGCATCAATTGCAGGACGAGGTGATCTTCCTGCCTCCATCCTCAAACCCAACGACATAACTGAACATTATCGTCGAGCTATCATAAATTACAGTAAATACAGACATGCAGCTGTAGTGGAAACTGAAGCCGCCTTAAAGGCAGCTCGCATTTGCATCGAACAGAATAAGAATTTAGATGTGACAATGTTTTTGCAAAATATTCTTGCAATCAATTTGAATATGAGCGATCAGGATCGTGTCAAACGGTTCGAAGTCATAACTGATTTGTATCAACAGATTGGATATCGACGAAAAGCTGCCTTCTTTCAACGAATGGCAGCTTGGAAGCATGTCGCTTGTGGCCATCAGAATCCCGAATGGGCACAAAATTATCGGCTAATGTTGGAGAGTTTTCCTGGGTACTTGTTGTCATTGGATCCTTTGGAAGTAATTGAAAATAATTCTGGGTGGCCAGCATTGCAAATTGAACAGTTGCAATCTTTGATAAAAGCTGCAGGTCGATTGGGTCATTCGGCTTTGGCTACACGTCACATGACATTTCTATTGCAAACGCAGTGGGATAATATGTCGTCAGCGGAACAAAGTAAAATGGCTCAGGATTTACAGGTAAGAGTGTGAGATTAGATTTTATGAAGGAATTTTATTAATTTTCTTTTCCAGAAACTAAGTGCTCAATGTGAAGGTTCACCGGTGCCACTGGTGCTAGAAAATGGTACTGTAATACCTCCTGCAAATTTGACAGATATTCCCTACTGTTTGGAGTTGACACTCAAAGACCTACCCTCGCACTTGCGACCCCAGCAAATCAAAGTGATCAAAGTCGATAGTGGTCCATTTTTATTTACGCCAATTCATTTTAGTTCAATCGATCGAAGGGAAAAAAAGAAGGATAAAAATAAAATTTGTAAGCTTTATTTTACTTAAATTCGAAATCGAAACTAAAATTTTATTTTATAGCATTTTTCTGGGTCCAAAATGACCTTTCTGAGATCACAATCAAAGTACGCAATCCGCTACCCTTCGAACTACAAATTTGTGATATGCGACTACTGACCAATGGTATAGTCTTTGAATCTCTACCGCAGACAGTGAAGCTTCAGCCATCAGTTCCCACACCCATAACACTCCATGGAACTCCAATCGAAGTGGGTCAGTTAGAAATTCAAGGCTACAGTACCCACACTTTGGGTGTTAAATCGAATTGCCGCCTGAAACATATGCGCAATCGTAACTTTCCTCAAAACTATCTTATTGATGTTATCCCAGCATTGCCGCGAATTAGTGTTAAGACATCACTTCCACAAACGGCTACATTTTGTACTCTGGCCAATTCAGAAACGGTTATAACATCTGCTAGTCTAACTCTGTACAATGGAGAGACATCAATTTGTACAATAACAATTATCAATGATAGTCCTCTGCCGGTGGAGCACTTGGAAATGGTTATCAGTTCGAATGTTGATCAAGCAGCTCAATCGAGAATATTTCATATTGACGAGGAGGAGTTGCAATCTCGATTGCCTATTCCACCAAAGAGTACAATTGATTTTCCTGTTCGTATATTTGGTGATGCAGATTTTATATGTCCCACAATTAGTGGACGTGCTGCTTCGGTACATTCTGGAGCAACAAACTATGGTGGTGGTGGACATCATCATGATGGTCCACAATCACTCGGTTATTCAAATGTCTCATCATCGGGTCATGCGAGTTTGCCGAGTCGAGTGAGTTCGCCAACGCCACAACATTATTCTTCTTCGAATGCTGGTGCTGGTGCTGCGGGTCGGCGCAACGATATGCAAACATCGAGTTTTCGTTCCTCTCATTCCGGTGGTCATTCATCGTTAGCCACACTAAGCCTTCCACAACCGTCCAATATTAATGTGGGTCATCATGTCGAGGCTCAGTTTCGTATGAAATATTCGGGTGGTGATGCAATGCGCGAAGGCTATTGCCGGCAATGTGCAATATCATTTAATGTCGAATTATTGCCAAGTGCTCAAATAACTAGTTGGGATGTATTGCCAGCTGAAATGTAAGTTGCATGATGTTTCTATTTTTAATGTTTCATGAAATAATTTTCTTTTTTTGTTTTTCTTTAAGACCTTCGCAATTTTATCTTGTACTAGATGTATCGAATTTAACTGCTCAAGAAATGTCGCTCAACTATACAAATAATAAAAATATTCTAATAGAGGCTAAGGAAAGCTGTAGGGTACCAATACCAGTGGATAGGTGTTCATTGGAGAGTCTATGTAAAAATGAAGAGCAATCAAAAGAACCAGGTACGTAGTATATGAATTTTATCATTTCAGTCCAAATGCTAATCTAAAATGCATGGAACATCCGGAGATATGTTTAATTATTGCCGTCGTCAGTTTTTATTTTGTCCGTGAGTAGATATACAGTCAAACTTCTTTATAACGAACCTTCAAGGGAACAAAAAATTGCTTCGTTATAAAGAAGTTTTATAAAAAATTCGTTATATAGAAAATTTATTTTTTAATACTGCATGTGTTCTTTTAAAATAATATAGTACAAAAAAGAACTCATCTTAAGGAAATTTATTCATTTATATTTTTTAGTTAAAACATATCAACTTTGAAATTGAACATGCACATGAATCATAACTTTAAAATTTTTAGTTAATTCTTTAACATTGTTGATAGTGTACTAAACGACACATCAAATTTTTCAGCCACATACTTTTCTTTTCTCCACTTTTAATTTTATCAATATTCTCTCATAGTGAAATAGCCTTGTGATTGGCTAACTTAAAATGTAAACTCAAACGAACGATTCACCTGTCTATATGCGTACAATTTCTAAAACACATGTACCCTTTTTCATGCATCCAAACATACATACATACAATAACTTTAAGAAAATTCTTGCCAAAACGGGGAGTTCCCTTTTAAAACTCGGTATACAAATCTAGTGAGCTTTTTTTCAAATTTGAAAATTGACATTTCGTTATAAAGAAACGAATTTGCTCTTGGGTCAAAAAAAATTAGTTCTTTATAAAGAGAATTTCGTTATAGGGAACTTCGTTATAAAGAAACTAATTCGTATGGAATGTTTTTTAAGGGGAAGGGGAACGAAATGAAATTCGCTATAGAGAAAATTACGTTATAAAGAAGTTCGTTATAAAGAAGTTTGACTGTATATAAATGTGGGACATATAAATGTAGGACATATAAATGTGGGGCTCTTCCAACCAACAAATCTGCTTTCACAAAGTCCTGCGGAAAGCATAGCTACATATATAAAAAAAAAAATAAAAACTAGTTGGACCGACAGCACTTTAACCCCCTCCACCTCCCAATCATAACTAATTTCACATTAAACTTATCTAGCAATTTATCAGTGTCCAAGTTAAGTGTTGTAGGTAGCTTTCTGTTGAAACTTCTTAATGATTCCGTGATTTTCAAAAAATTCACTGCATAAAATCATACTTATTAAGGGTGATAGGCACCTTAAGGATTTGGCCTCAACCAACAAGCTCTATAGCCTGCTCTATCCTAAACTAGTCTCCTTTTATCTGCATGCGCCACCTTCGACGAGATCTACCTCTACTGTTCCGTCCCTTTTGGTTAGAATCAAAAACTTTCCGGTTCGGAGCATTGTTGTCCATGCAAGCCACACGACCCAGCCATCTCAGTTGCCTCCCCTTTACTCGTTTGTCTAGGTTAGTGTTTTTGTAGAATCCGTACAGTTGGTTGTTGTATCTTTTCCTCCAATCATCATGAATGCATACGGGGCCAAAAATCGCCCTAAGAAATTTTCTCTCTAAACAATCCAGAGGGTTTTCATCTGCCTTCGTAAAAATCTATGCCTCTGCACCATATAGTATAACTGGGATGATAAGAGGGAAAGGGATACTTTAGTTGCTCAAGTAAGAAAGAGCTTTGCTTATTCATCGCCTTCTCAAAACCTTCCATTTCCATTTTAATTTCGCGTCGAGATTCATCCAAAGATATTTCAATCGATAATCGCAAGTCGCCATATTTTTTTTATATTCATTGACATAATTTGGAGCATTTTGTAAAAAAAATATACACAGTTGAACCTAAAATAATACCTTGTTCTATCCCAGACATTATTTAATAAAATAATTAAAAAATATCTATACCATCATCTCCGTAATATCTCCACCAGAATTATATTAGAAAGAATACATTTTAAAAGCATTTGAGTCTAAGGTTAGCCTACTTTTTATAAGTTATAGTACAACCAACGATTTGATATATTATGTTATCCCCTTTTCCATTGCCGAAGCACCATTTACACCATTAATGAGGGTATATTAGAGAGTCCTAAGTTGCAGATCAGCACTCAATGTATGTTTTATCCGATGTTTAAAGGAAATTGATTCTCTATGCCCACAGTCGTTCTTTGAGTTTAACTGCATAATTTGTAAACTTGATGGATAAGTTGGTCGGTTTTTTTATTCAATTTTGTTTCTCTTCAAGAGATCCCAGTTATCTATTGCTTTAACCTTTTTTACTTGCTCTATAGGGCAAGTATTGGTTTCGTGTAGAAAAAAAAAATCGAGGTTTTAATCAAAACCAACATTACGATGATGGAGTAGATCAAAAAAGTGGTTTTCGTCATGCCGTCCGTCGGTCTGTGCGTGTGTGCGTCTGTGCGTCCATCTGTACATCGAGCTAGGGCCTAAACGGATGGATGGATTTGCTTGAAACTTGGTACAGATGATTTTTACGTAATTCCCTAGACCCGTTTTTTTTATTTTTTTAATATCTCCATTTTAACGCATACCTCCCATATAACGTTTTCGAGGTATTGCAAATTTCTCGAAAACGGCTCTAACGATTTCGATCAAATTTGGTGTGCGGAATAGATTCCAACAAAACTGCGTTTTTAGTTTTTCTCAAAAAATGCGGAGAACGGAAATATGGCGTTGCCGTTTTTCAAAAATTGACATATTTTTTAAGTTCATATATTTCATTAAAGCATTAGTTATTTTATTTAAAATTTACAGAGATCATTAAGCATAAAATGTTTAAAAAAAATATTTTTAAAAACGTTTTTGAAAAAAAATTTTTTTTTAATTTAATTTAACTTTTGATTTTTTTTTTTTTTTTGATTTTTTTTTCTACAAAATCTTAAATTTCCAATAGATATTTAAGATAAAGATACTGTGAACTACAAGAGCAAGTACGTGCGACCCAGTCGTGCATTTTATTTTACCTATTCTGAAGCTAGACCCGTACAATATTTATCTTAACATTCTCGGATGAAACTTATTACCTATACCATATTTCCACTTTTCAACGTTTAAAATAGAGGCAAACTTATTGGACTAGATAATTCAAATTTCTTATTGGGTTGGTGATAAAACCGATACTTACACAGACGACCGAGTTTTTTAAATTCTTTTTAGATAAAACGATGAATTGTAAGAAAAGGTAAATTTTCTGTAATTTAAGTTAGTTAAACCTCTCCTTATTATATCTACTTTGGAAAAGATTGACTTTGCAGACCTGAAATTTGGTTTTTCTGTCCACGATATATTATTAAGTCTAACCCCTTAGTGCTCCTCTCAAAGGTAACTCTTCTTGCACCAATATCTTAATTAGCCACAGCCCTAGTTTAACTAAATATCAGTCTCTTTTTCTTTCCTAAACATTGTAACGTGTTTTTATAAAAATTTCGGAAGTAAAATCGTATCTCTCTCACGCAAAGCTGTTTTGGAATATCCCGAATCATTCTCTACAAAATTGCCAATTGTCTCTTTTTGATTAAAAAATATTTTATGTTAATTTTCGGCTTTCTAGCAGAATCTTGCTTCCTTAGCATGCAAAAACTTCTAGAACTAATTCCCGAATGAAACCAATCGAAAAAATTCATTTTTTATGGCTGTATTCTAAGAAATTTCACTTATTTCCTCAACTTAGGTAAAAACAGAACTGTACAAAAACTTTAAATGTAGAAAAAAATAGCTTTACTTGCACTGAATCAATGCCCCTAATATTAAATCTAAAAAGCTGAAGATGTTTCTTGTCTCTAAGGATCATCTAGAAAGTAAAATTCAATTATGTACCTATTTATAAATTTATATAAATTGCATTTATAATTTAGTTGTGAAAACATTCAATTTTGTTTCTATTTTCCTTTCAGTTCATATGAATATGCATATGAATCCACAACCTTCATATAGTGATAAAATTAGTAAATTGTGCTCGGATCATATAGCCGAACGAGTTAATATAAGTTGGCTTTTGACTGGAACAGAAATTCAGGGAATAGCATCTTTAAAAGGAATCACACTTACTCCTGCCATGATTGATTTAACAACAGTTGCACCACTAGAATGGAGTAAGTTTTAAAAAAAAAAAAATAATTACAATTAACTTATCTGTTTTTTTTTTTTTTTTTATTAATTTCAAGCTGTTGCAATTCAAAATACTCCAGTGGAGCCGCAATCTGAAGTTGTTTGTACAGCTGGCCATAGTTTAACTTTAAGTATAACAGTGTGTAATCAATCAGTTACACCATTAAAACATTTAGCTTTGACAATACAATTTTATCAAGACTATAAAAATGGAATTGATAATTACAACTTGGATGTTGTAATGTCTGGACCACATCAGTAAGTATATTTTTTTTTTATCTTTTATAAAGAAAACATCTGTAATATTTATTCTTTTTGTTTTATAGAACATCAATTCCATTATTAGAAAAAAATGAAAAAGCACATCATGAGTGCACAGTCATCTTTTTTACTCCTGGTATTTATAAAACAAACATCCAATGTCGATCGCTGCCAACTCAAGATAGACCAATTTTACCGCCAGCATCGATGGCTGTGGGAGATGGTCGGCCCGAGCAATCAGCATACCAAAATTTCGCCAGTTACCATGAAAGTCAGCAACATGCATGGAAATTCATTCCGCCAATTGAGGTGACAGTTCTTGAGCAATAATTTGTGATGATTATAATCTATATACTTTGTTCTTTAATTTTTATTACTATTTTTTGTTTTTTAAATAATTATCCCAATAGTTTACTCAAATTTTGTAAATAAATCATAAAACAATGATTTTTATTATTTTAGTTTAAGATGTTATAATATTTAATGGGAAAAGTTAATTCTTTTCAAAAACAAAATAAATAAATCAAATCCCAATATCCTGAGCTTATAAGTACATACTCTTTTTAATAAAAACTATAAATAAATAAGATTATTTCTTTACCTTATTATCAAATAGAAAAAAAAATAAAATAAACTATATTATAATATTGTTGCTATTTTTATGAATTTTTGTTAATAATAAAAAAAATACTCCATGGTTAAAAACCTATTTTATCTTTTTTTTTTTATTCTTACTCATTTTATTTTTTTTTTTTAATTCAAAATAACAGAAATGATAACGCAATTAGCTAAATATATATTTTTATATTGCGAAAATAACTAAATAACAAAATAACTATACAGACAAAAAAATTAATATACCTATATAGATACCTAAAACAAAAAATGATATTCATTGAAATGCTTAAAATAATAATAATAAATAAATTAATAGAAATAAAGTTGATTTTGAATTGTGCGTATTTGGAAATAATGGCGTTTATATAATCTTATTATGAGACATTTATTTGTCTGTTAAATAGAAATGTATAATTAAGGCAAACAAAAAAGATATATTATAGAAGGAACATGTTATTGGAAATAATAAAAACAAATATTAAAATAAACATATTATAATAAAATGCAATAAGGGAAAGTTATAAAATAATGTGTTTTTTTATTTAAAACGAACTAATAAATAGGCAGAGCTAAAAATGGGACTTGGTTCTTTGCTGCTTTTATCTGTTGTTGTTATTTTACGATCCATAACTAGTGGCAATATTAATGGACTCGTTTGGGGTTTTTAAATAAAAAGCCAGGAAAAAAAATTAAGGTAGGCTGCGTTTGGGATAACACAATCGGGTGAGAACTAAATGACATATTTGAAGCAATCTTCCAGTAGAAAGCTTTCGGGAATTTGTACCTGGACTACGACCTAATATTGGTTCTTCTTTTTTTATTTGAACTACGTGTGTTTTATGCAGAACTGGTTTGTCAAAGTCAATGACAGCTTGTAGATCATAATCACAATTTCGTACCTTTCTCTAGAATTTAAGTTTTCAACTTTCAGAAATGATATTTTCAGATTTGGATTGGTAAATGTCTACAAAGGTGGTATCAGCTAAAACAATTCCAAACACTTAACTAATTTTAATCGCCGAATTTTCTAAGTGAAAATCTTTAAGGCCGATGTTGCCTTAAAAGTGCTGCCAAGTTTCCTTAGAGGGCTATTGCGTTTAAGATGCGTTAATCAGTTTTGTGAAGAAGAAGAAACACTTATGTAAGCTACAATTTTTAATAAGGAATACAAAGATTTTGGCATAGACATGATAACTCCAAAAACATTAGCTAAAATGTTTCTACCAAAAACCAAATACAAAAAAATAAATACTAATTATTCGAAAAAGGGAAACCGCCACAATCTGTAATTTATAAAAAAAAAATTCGTTCAATGTAAAATCTAGTGCATTTACATTTTCCAATAAAATATAAAGCGTGTTTATGTGATTTGCCTGAAAATCAGTTGAAAATTCAAATTCTAAAATAAAAAAAATCCATCACTTAACCTGAAATAAAGCATAAAAATAAATCCACCTATATAGTAGAGTAACTAAAGCAAATTATTAGGGAACCCGGCCGAACAGCTCTGATTTTGACAATTTTTTTTTCAAACATAGGTAATTAAAAATACTTTAAAGTCTATAGATTAAAAATTGCCGGTGTTGCCGTATTGTTTTTTAAAATTAAAATTAATTTTTTTTTTAACAAAACCATTTTTTTGCTTAAATTTCATAAAACAAATGATAGCAAAAGATTCTCTAGGTAAGTTAAGGAAAATATATAAAAGGCAGAAAGGGACAATCTTCCATCGTTTAAGCGATAAATGCAATTTTCTAACATTCTGACCTCAAACACAAAACAAATATTTTGAAAACAACGGCAACACCTACAATATTTTAAAATACATTTTTAAAAAGCCAGAAGCTCATTCTTATCTCTTAAATTTAAATCCACTAAATTTAATCAAGAATTTTTGAAAAAATGGTCCTCAAACTCAGAATTCAAAAAAAAATGTTATTAGAAAAATTTAAAATGTCTTTTTTTCAAACTTTTTCTAATAAAATATGAATTTATTTAAAAAAAATTTTTGGCCATAAATATTATCAGTTGAATTTCGAAGCAAAAAAGGTAAAATATATCACACTTTTGAAAAAAAAAAAATGAAAAATTACTTCAATTTCAATGGTTTTTTTTTTATTAAAACTGAATTTTTGCATTGAAATAATTAATATTTTCAAAGACTGTGGTAAATAGGAACTTTAAATTTTTGCTATTTAACTTTCAACAGTAAGGGTTATTAAATGAATACAAAATAATTTTATGTTTAGATGTTGAACTTAAAAAAAAAAATAAGTTACATTTTTTTTCAATGAAATACTTTTTAATTTTTTTCATAAACCGTAATACATATTGACATTTCCTTTTATAATTTGAAATCATAATAAATGCGGCCA
Source organism: Episyrphus balteatus (assembly GCF_945859705.1). Lineage (NCBI taxonomy): Eukaryota > Metazoa > Arthropoda > Insecta > Diptera > Syrphidae > Episyrphus > Episyrphus balteatus. The sequence goes on from NC_079134.1 coordinate 40,539,260, forward strand.
AAAAAATTTGAAAATAAATGCATTTTATATTACGACCAAGTTTAAAAAACGACATGTTAAAATTTTTTCAATAAATTTTTTTTTCAAAAATCTGAGTTCAATTACCATTCTTTCAAAAGCCGTTCATTCAATTAACTTAATTTTAATTTTACATATATGACTAAGCTTCTAGCTTTAAAAAAATGTATATTTGAATATTGTAGGTGTTGCCGTTGTGTTCAAATATTTTTTTTTGTGTTTGAAGTCAATTAGTTCGCTTGAACTATGGAAAATTGTCCCTCACTCCCATATATTTTTTTTCCTTGAATTTCCTAGACAATCTTTTGGCATCAATTAATTTATGAAATTTAAGAAAAATTTTTGAAAAAAATTTGTTTTTGTTCACAAAAATCTTCAATTAAATTTAAAAAATCAAAACGGCAACACCGGCAATTTTTAATCTATACTTTAAAGTATTTTTAATTACCGACGTTTGAAAAAAAAGATCATCAAAATCTAAGCTGTTCGGCCGGGTTCCCTAATAGTGCCAATTTTTGAGCTTTAGTTACTCCACTAATAAATGGAAAATGAAACAACATTTTTTTTTGCTGTAAATAAAGATAAAAAAGTATTTATTTTTATTTAAAGAAGAAAACCTGTAAAATAAAAACAGAAAATAAATTAATAAAATATTATAAATTATAATTGTTTGCTTTTTTATTGGTTTAGCTATTTAATAATTATATTAAATAGCTAAACCAATAAAAAAGCAAACCACACAAAAGACGACACAAGAAGGTTTCACATTTTCCTTTATTTTTCTGCGAATTCTCCAGATTTAACACTGTAGCCAGTGTAAAATCATATTAGTTCTCTGAAAATAAAAAAACATAGCAATCAGTATATCAAAAATGTCAAAATAAATATGTATAAATTATTTAAAAAATTTAAAAGTCAAATGAAAAAAAAAATACAAACATACCGAAAAACGGACCCTTCCTGGACGTCTTAACACTCGGATGGCCCGAGTCCTTGTTACTATGGTTGTAACTTCGGGGAAATATACCATTCCAATATTGTGCTGGATATAAAAATGAAATTTTAAACAATATTATCAAGATTCAATTCAACACAACTTACAAAGAGCTGCATGGCTGTTAACGAAGGCCTTTCTTCCGATGGTTCAGAACCTTCAATTGCCAGCATAGATGGGATATTATTTGGTGGCTTTGCAATCAAAATTATGAATTTATTAAATTATAATTAAAAATAAATATATTTTGCTTACCAAAAAATATCCCCTCCTCGAATTTAACCACATTCTTGGATTGATCCAATTCCTCGGGCCAAACTAAAAGTTAAAAAACTTATTAAACAATGGTTAAGGAATAAAATTTTAATAAACTTACATTTCTAAAAAATCCTCTTTCCATATAATTATCCATTTTTCTTGAAATTTCTTCGTTTTTTTTTTTTTGCAATTTTTTTCTCAATTTCAGATTATTTCAATCTGACGATGAAATTTTGCCTATATTTTTCGAGCTTAGGTACAACTTTTGGCAATAAGTGGCTGTGAATTATAAGACTCGAACGAAATTATGTTTTTAAAGGAAATCCCATGGATAACTTGATTCGAGGATTTAGCAAGTGCGCTTCGAGATGACTTTTTTCAACATCAAAGTCTCTAGCCCAATTTTTGATAATTGCAAATTGCAAAAGTGCAATGGTGTTGCATTAAAACTGTTAAAAATGCATTCAATGCACTTTTTTCCAAAAATGTTTAAAACAGGCGTCGAACTACGGCATACGTTCGTTAACGTTTTGACTTTTGCTCTCTCTATTTAATAAAAAGAAAATGAAAGAGACATAAAGCGTCAATACGTTAACGTACGTATGCCGTAGTTCGACCCCAGTTCAACACCAAAGTCTTTGGTTAATTTTGGACAAAAGTGCAATGGTTTTGAATTATAAGTGGTAAAAATGCATTCAATGCACTTTTTTCCAAAAATGTTCAAAACAGTTGAACACCAAAGTCTTTAGTAAATTTTGGACAAAAGTGTAATGGTGTTGCATTAAAAGTGGTATAAATGCATTCAATGCACTTTTATCCAAAAATGTTTAAAACAGTTCAACACCAAAGTCTTTGGTAAATTTTGGACAAAAGTGCAATGGTGTTGCATTAAAAGTGGTACAAATGCATTCAATGCACTTTTTTCCAAAAATGTTCAAAACAGTTGAACACCAAAGTCTTTGCTTAATTTTGGACAAAAGTGCAATGGTTTTGAATTATAAGTGGTAAAAATGCATTCAATGCACTTTTTTCCAAAAATGTTCAAAACAGTTAAACACCAAAGTCTTTAGTAAATTTTGGACAAAAGTGCAATGGTGTTGCATTAAAAGTGGTACAAATGCATTCAATGCACTTTTTTCCAAAAATGTTCAAAACAGTTGAACACCAAAGTCTTTGCTTAATTTTGGACAAAAGTGCAATGGTTTTGAATTATAAGTGGTAAAAATGCATTCAATGCACTTTTTTCCCAAAAATGTTCAAAACAGTTGAACACCAAAGTCTTTGCTAAATTTTGGACAAAAGTGCAATGGAGTTGCATTAAAAGTGTTAAAAATGCATTCAATGCACTTTTTTTCAAAAATGTTCGAAACAGTTAAACACCAAAGTCTTTAGTAAATTTTGGACAAAAGTGCAATGGTGTTGCATTAAAAGTGGTACAAATGCATTCAATGCACTTTTTTTTCCAAAAATGTTCAAAACAGTTGAACACCAAAGTCTTTGGTTGATTTTGGACAAAAGTGCAATGGTTTTGAATTATAAGTGGTAAAAATGCATTCAATGCACTTTTTTTGAAAAATGTTCAAAACAGTTGAACACCAAAAATTTCTGGTTAATTTTGTACAAAAATGCAATGGTTTTGTACCAAAAATGCATTCAATGCACTTTTTCAAAACAGTTCAACACAAAAGTCTGGTGAATTTTGGACATTTTTAGTGAAATTCGTACTTATCGTTTTGTCATACCTACAGTGAAATAATTCTTGTTTATTAATAAAAAAAAAACATGTTTTTAGTTTTAACATAATTTATTTGTTCCACTATTTTTCTTAATAGAAAGATGTACAGATGTAAGAAGTTTATAAGCGTATAAATAAAATTTTATGTAAAAAAGACACAAGAGAGAAATAAAAACTATTCAAAAAGGTCGAAGATATTTTTTGGCTTATTTAAAACTTAAAACTATTTTATGATGTAGATTATTTACATGAGCATTTTATATAGCGTTATATAAATGTAATGAAGTATATAAATATTATTCGAGTTAAATTTAGATTATAATAACAATAGAGGCTAAACAAAATAATGTTTTTAGTTTGTTTTATGTTTTTTGGTTTAGTTTTTTTTGTATAGAAAAAAAATAGTGAAACGTGAAAATCTTTTTACACATTCAAATTTACAATTATTGTTTATTTATTTTTTTTTTGTCTTATTTTTAAAATTTTTACTTTTCTAAATTATTTTGAACAAATCCTTAAAAAATATCATTTCATTTTGTTGTCGTCAAGTAAGTTATTCTTTTTTTTTTATGCTGCCTCCAAATTATTTTAACATTTTTAATAACTGGCGTTAATATGGAACGTTTCGAAAGAAAGAGGCGTTTGTTTGGAAGTTGCACTAAAGAGAATCAGATTTAGTAGGTAACTAGATAACGGCTTTAAAATACTCATGAGAGTTTACTTTACCTTCTCTTTTGGTAGTGGTAAACTAGGTACTCATGAGAAGATGATCTAGTACTCTTAATACTTGATATACTCATGCTTTTTCTACCCCCAAAACATAGAGGAAGGAATACCTAGAGACGCGAGTTCGGTTGGTTTTTCTCTTCCACCCTACAAGCTGCAATGAGAGGAAAAACTCCACAGTGCTTATATGTGGTAGTTTTCCCGTGCATTTTAAATGGCACCAACACATTCAACTGTGGAGTTGAGCTCAAAACAATTAAAAACAATTTAAGTGCTCAGTAGGAAATAAATTCATAAAAAAATAATATAATAAATTCAAAACACGAACCTTTTTTTTTTATTTCTGTACATATTTATTGAAAGGTGGGTGTCTGGAGTGAGCTATTTGAGCTATTTCAAGTTCATGTACAAACCAAAATCATGTTTAAATTCAAAATTTGTGAGGACATCTACTGGTGAAAGGAATATTATAGCTTTCACACGTATTCACAGATAGGAAAAGAAGAGAAAAATAAGAGAGATGTATACCAATTATCTGAAATTAAATTTGCGGGTGTTTTAGGCAAGGGGGGTACGAGTCGGCTCTCTAGGTATTCCTTCCTCTATGCCCCAAAAGATGAGAACTGCATCGATTTCGTTGAAAATGAGTTCTTGCGAAAGAAATTTGCCAGGGTAAAAAATGTTAGGGACTTAAAAGATATACAGGGTGTCCCACAGTCACCGCCCCAAACGAAAACCATGGATTCCTGAGGTCATTTTAAGTCGAAAAACTTAAGAGGTAATTTTCTCGTTTTCGTCCCGTTTTCGAGTTACCACGGTTTTTATGATTTTTGTTCTCTTTTCCCTTATCTAGCTTTATCTTTGCCAAACTACGTTTGATTTGAAAAATTTTTTTTACAACCAATCAAGAATTTATTACAGTTTTAGTTTGTCTCAAAACTTTTTTTTCTGCGGACAACCGTTTCTCCACAATTTTGCATCAAACACAATTTTCTTCGTTCTTTAAGTTGTTTTTTACACTTTCATATCATTTAAGTCAAAAAAACACGTTAATGAGTATTAATTTTTTGTGCTTTTTATTAAAGTCCAGTTTATTTTTATAAAAAAAAATAAGTTTTATTTCATAAAAAAGGCTACTGAAAGTAATTAAAAAAAAATAAACAAACTGAGTGAATTAAAAAAAAAATAATTTTTAAATAAAAAATTAATTTAAATGAATTAAAACTTTTTCTGAGCTATTGTGGTTAAGAAAAGAACAAATAAATAAAGCTCAGAAAAAGTTTTAATTAAAAATCATAAAAACCGTGGTAACTCGAAAACGGGACGAAAACGAGAAAATTACCTCTTAAGTTTTTCGACTTAAAATGACCTCAGGAATCCATGGTTTTCGTTTGGGGCGGTGACTGTGGGACACCCTGTATATAAATATACAAATTTTAGTTATTGTCAAGAACTTTCAATATTTGGAAAACTATAGATTGTTTCACTGTGGAGTATGTGGAACATTTTTTTTTTTATTAAACAAATTTTCATGAAAAAGCATTCGATCGACAACCACGAGATCTGATATGGGTGGCCCTCAGGCAACGAGGAGTTCCGGAAACCTATGTGCGGATAATTATGGACATGTATGATGGAGCAGTTACTAAAGTAAGATGTGCATTGTGCAGCTGGAGTCACCGAACAATTCGAAATCACAGTATCTGGAGTCTATGATAAATAACGAAGGTACTTGTGATGACGATATCAATCATCGCGTAAGCGTAGGGTGGATGAAGTGGCGTGATAGAAAAATGCCCCCTAAGCTGAAAGGAAGGCTCTACACCGCAGTTGTGTGTCCAGCACTCACATACGGTTCACAATGTTGGACAATGTACAAAAAGTATGAGAGTAAGTTAACGGCAGCTGAGATGAAGATGCTTCGCATGATAGCAGGAGTAACAAACCTTGATAGAAATAGAAGTACGAAGAATCGAGGAAGCCTTCATGTTAAAAATACCATCTCCCAAAAAATTGAACACGACCGACTCAGTTGGTATTGCCATGTTCAAAGGAGAGATCCTGAGAACACCGTCAAAAAAGCAATATCATATAACGTTTCAACACGAAATAAAAAGAAAGGTAGACCTAAAAACTCCTGGTACAAGCAAATGCAAAAACACCAGCATTCAGTTGGCCTCAGAAATGGAACAATACAAAACCGGGAGGGTTGCCGCCGATTTCTGAGGTCAACCCGGCGAACCCCACAGGCGGATCACTAGTGTGAAGCAGATACGTGGGATAGTTATGTATGATCCCCTCGACATCGAGATCATAACAGCGCCGAGCAAAGGAGGAAGAAGATTAAACAAATTTTCATGAGGCCAGTAGATAGCCATATTCCATATGAGGTTGTTTTAACATCTTGGAGACTCAAAAATGGAATCTTATTGTGATGCTATGTTCTATGTAGGCACTTTAAATTCGTAAAATAAATGTTTATATTGAGGTTAAAGTATCAATTATTTTTCTTAAACACATATTCAGTTTGAATTAAGTTAGATTAATAAACTTCAAAGAGCAAAATAAATAAGCAAATTATATAGCGATAAAATGAATTAAAAATGAAAACGGAAAATCAACTGGCTCGTTGGTCTAGGGGTATGATTTCCGCTTAGGGTGCGGGAGGTCCCGGGTTCAAATCCCGGACGAGCCCAAGAGAGATATCTTTTAGTTAGTTTTTAAAGTTTAATTTAAAAAATAAAATTTAAAAGTTGTTATTAAACTAATTGATATTTATGTAACGTTTGATTACCTATAAAATTTACAAAATAAAATTAGATGGTTAGAGCCATTAAAAAAAATATAAACAGATTCCATTTTTTGGTTATAAACCAAATTCACAAAGAAATTCATGGACCCGTTCCCAAGGATTGATTGTTTGACAAAAAAAGTTTTTATTTTTTGATAAAAAAAAGTTTAAAATCGGACTAGTATTTTTAGTCAAAAGTATTTATAGCTCAAAGTTTAAAAAGAATAACAGTTTAAAAAATGTAATAAATTTCGGATTTATTTTGTTTTTCAAACTTTTTTTAGTTAAAATTATTATTAATATTTTATAAGTAAATAATTAAACAAAAATAACACGGTGTTACAAAAATGAGGTTTCAAAATATACGCGGGCGGAGACCTATCAGGTTTTGTAGAGCTAGTCGCACTGATTACGAATCGGTATTTGAAAATCCCCTAACACCCCCAAAATCTGGAGTTACGGGCAAAAAACGGTTTTTTGGACCTTCACCCATTGAAAAAATTCTAGCTTCGACAATTTTTTACCCATTTTCGATTTTTTTACAGTTTCTGATAGAAGATAAATATACCTTTTCAACAATGTATAAAACATGTAACTCGGTTAAACCACTTATTATAAGCCGTCAAAGTTCAAAAATTCCATTTTTTTCGTCATTTGCCCAACTTCGGCATTAATTTAAAGTATATGTTTTCAAAAAAACATGCTATTTAAAAAATATATTCTAAAACTATATCTATTTCTCAATCAATCGAGGTATTTTTTATGAAAATCACTTCAAAATTGGCTTAGAAAAAAAAATTTTTCGATTTCAACCCAGATACAGAAATTCGAACTTTTAGGCATAGAACAAAAATGTTTTTTCGGCACGTAGTAGGATAACTTGGGCGCCAGGATTTGATAACAGGTTTTCGTAGAGGAGCTTAATACAAACATTTTTTCTTTGGGAGGGGGGTCTATCTATCCCCGTTTAGGTGGGAGGGGCATTTTTCTAAAAAAAAATTATCAAAATAAAAAAAAATTATTAAAAAACAACGGCAACATTTACAGTAATAAATGATCACAACAAAAACATTACTGTTAAAAAAAGAGCCAAGTTCTCCTATGTTGAAATTATGCTGGCACAAAAAGTACTGAGATGTAAAAGTGTACCAAGTTCTAAAGTTTGGGTTCAAATTCGTATCAATAAAATTTTGATTGTTCTCTTGACAATTTTTCTTAATTATCGATTTTTAAAGTTATTTCAAAAATTGCCAAGTAAACAATCAAAATTTTATTGATACGAATTTGAACCCAAACTTTAGAACTTGGTACACTTTTACATCTCAGTACTTTTTGTGCCAGCATAATTTCAACATAGGAGAACTTGGCTCTTTTTTTAACAGTAATGTTTTTGTTGTGATTTCACTACTTTTTGCAAGGTATGGCTGTAGAATATAAAATCTCTATATTTGATGAAAATTCAGTGAAAATGGGTGGTTGCCACGCCCCCTGCCTGAAATTCTCAAACTTTAAATTTTTTCCTTTGTGTAAACTACCAGCTCCACCATTCTACCAAATTTCAAGATTCTACGACAATCAGAAGTGCTCTATAATAATAATTTATGAAAATTCAGCGGAAATGGGCGGTTGCCACGCCCCCTGGCTGAAATTCTCAAATTTTAAATTTATTCCTTTGTATAAACTATTAGCTCTACTATTCTACCAAATTTCAAGATTCTACGACAATCAGAAGTGCTCTATAATAATTTATGAAAATTCAGCGGAAATGGGCGGTTGCCACGCCCCCTGGCTGAAATTCTCAAATTTTAAATTTTTTCCTTTGTATAAACTACCAGCTCTACCATTCTACCAAATTTCAAGATTCTACGACAATCAGAAGTGCTCTATAATAATTTATGAAAATTCAGCGGGAATGCCGGTTGCCACGCCCCCTGGCTGAAATTCTCAAATTTAAAATTTTTTCCTTTGTATAAACTACCAGCTCTACCATTCTACCAAATTTCAAGATTCTACGACAATCAGAAGTGCTCTATAATAATTTATGAAAATTCAGCGGAAATGGGCGGTTGCCACGCCCCCTGGCTGAAATTCTCAAATTTTAAATTTTTTCCTTTGTAAAAACTACCAGCTCTACCATTCTACCAAATTTCAAGATTCTACGACAATCAGAAGTGCTCTATAATAATTTATGAAAATTCAGCGGAAATGGGCGGTTGCCACGCCCCCTGGCTGAAATTCTCAAGTTTTAAATTTTTTCCTTTGTATTAACTACCAGCTCTACTATTCTACCAAATTTCAAGATTCTACGACATTCAGAAGTGCTCTATAATAATTTATGAAAATTCAGCGGAAATGGGCGGTTGCCACGCCCCCTGGCTGAAATTCTCAAGTTTTAAATTTTTTCCTTTGTATTAACTACCAGCTCTACTATTCTACCAAATTTCAAGATTCTACGATAATCAGAAGTGCTCTATAATATATGATGAAAATTCAGCGGAAATGGGCGGATGCCACGCCCCCTGAATTGAAAATCTCAAATTTTCGATTTTTTCCTTTGTATACACCACAAGTCCTATCACCGTGTAAAATTTCAAGTTTCTACGATATCGGGAAGTTCTCCATAATTTTGATGATCTGTCAGTGAGTCAGTGAGTCAGTGAGTCAGTGAGTCAGTTACGGTTTTTGCGATTTTTGAAGCCCTATATCTCAGAAACTACTCATCGTAGGAGGCTGAAATTTTGTGAGGAGTTTGGTTTTTACGAGCTCAACAAATGTAGTGAGTTTGAAATTTCTAGCATCTTTGGTGTGGAAGTTAGAGGGGGGTCGAAAATGGCCTGAGTTGTTTCCTGTAAATAAGGGTGTAGTGCCAAAGTTGCTAGAGAACTTGGCTGGGCACTACCGTGCCCCTTGATACCATTTCCGAAAGGAAAAATTGTACATTTGATTTTAATTCTTAAATCAATATAATATAACCAATAGTTTTTGAAATAATCGATTTCAAAGTTAAACAAAGGCGAAAAAAAAATTTTTAAAACTCATTTTATACTATTTTTGTCCAGACTGTGAATTTTAGTAAAAAAAAATTACTCACACAGAAAACTGCCTCAATTGATTCCTTAAAGAACAGTGAAAACTATATGTTTCTATGTCTTCTAGTTTTTGAGAAAATTGAAAAATTATTTTATCAGATTTGTCGTTTTTCAAAATATTTTTTGTTTTTATTTTTCAATTTTCTCATATCGAAAATGGGTAAAAAATTGTCGAAGCTAGAATTTTTTCAATGGGTGAAGGTCCAAAAAAAAACCGTTTTTTGCGGTAACTCCAGATTTTGGGGGTGTTAGGGGGTTTTCAAATACCGTTTCGTATTCAGTGCGATTAGCTCTACAAAACCCGATAGGTCTCCGCCCGCGTATATTTTGAGTGTTACACCGTGTAATTAAATACATTTTGCAAAAAATTAGCTCACACCCCATTCAAGTCAACGTCGCCAGGTATTTTAATTTTAATGGAGGCTTTATATATTAATTAATATTAACAAAATGCAATGCAATATACATTCATTCTAATCATAATCTAAGAATAAGTACTCATTGGTTATTGTTTGAACTAAACTTTAAAAAAAAAAAAAAAATTATAAATCTTGGGCTCGTCCGGGATTTGAACCCGGGACCTCCCGCACCCTAAGCGGAAATCATACCCCTAGACCAACGAGCCAGTTGAAAACCCTTTTTTTTTCAGATTTTTTAAAATATTTTTTCACTTAACTGAGTACGTTGGATCTTATTTATAACGAAGTATGATATACCTAGACTTCATTTTTATTTCATAAAAATAAAATTGTGTAACTCAAACATTTCCTTATCGTAGGAAAAATATTTTGTGTGTCTACCTCTAATATTAAATAATTATGACTTACTTGAGCATTGTTTTCTTTTGTAAACACAGTTGGCTTGATCTATCTGGTCTGTTTTTAATGTTTGTAATTAACGAACAAATTTTGAAAAAAATGTTGGCTTTAGAAATGAATTAACACGATGAAGACAATATGTTCAAAAATGAGACTTCGAATGTAATACATATCCTCCGATTTCTACAAAAAAAATCATGGGGCAATTTGCCATTAACAAAATGCCTAGAGATTAATTTATTTAAATATAAAATTTAAAAAAAAACCAAGACTTAAATAAAAACCTTAATATTTTGATTAATTTTTCGAAAACCTTTTTTTTTGCGAAAAGATACCTCGATAAGACCTATCGATTTTACTGTTTTCAAGTTAAGTATTTTCTAAAAAAAAAAACACCTTGAAATAAAAGACTCAAGTAGGAAAAGTGAAAAATCTTAAATCTATTTATATTTTATCAACCAAAATTTTGCAGGTTATAATTGAAATATTCCTGCTTACAATTATTACATCTTAAAACAATACACATTATTTAGGCCCAATTTATTCACTTTAAATTAGATTTAAAGTCATCAAATAAAAAATCTTCAAAATCCCATACAAATCTTTAAATTTTCTGTTTTTAATGGCGACTTTAAATTGAATGGAGAGTCAATAAATTGGGACTAAGTTCAATTAATTTCATGCAAAAATAGAAATGTGTCACTAGACGCTGATAATAAAATCTGTTCTCTTGGATGGAAAGCCACATCATTTACATTGCTGTTGTGACCGGGTAGGTCGTATATAATTTCACCACTATCCGAATCCCAAACAAAGACATCACGCTCTGATGTGCCAGCTGATATCTATTCGAAAAAAGGTTAAATTTTAGTTTAAAATCAAAATATAGGTTCAAAAATTAATCTTACCATAGATCCATCATGTGACCATTTACATCGCAAAAGATTATCAACTCCATCGTGACTGGATCTAAAGCAACGAATTTCTCTATTCAGATCTGTATAAGGACCAACATCCCAAACACGAAGTGTATTGTCTTTCGAGTGAGAAAGCAAATAACCTCCACAAGGTGACAAAGAGACTCCAGTTATCTTATCTGTGTGTTCAAACAACACATTTAGAAGCTTCTTTTGTCGAAGATCCCAAATTTCTATATTACCATCACATCCTCCAGAGAAAACATATTCACCGGTTTCACTGAAGGAACATGCAGTCACGAGTTTACTTTTTTCACTCTCAATGGTTAGTGTACTCTTATGTTCACGAGTATCCCAAATTCGAATTGTACCATCATCTGATCCTGAACATAGCAAAGGATATCCTATTTTGTTTCCTTGCATGCAATTGACACTACCCTTGTGTCCTTGTAATGTCGATTTCCGAGTGCCTCCAAATGTATCCCATATTCCTAAGGTTCCATCACTGGAGCAGGAGTAAACATCGAACCCATCGCGGGAGAAATGTGTTTCCATGACTGCATCTGTGTGTCCTTCCATTACCATCATTTTTGAAAATGTTCCATAAATATCACAAATATCTGAAGAAATCAAACAAAATTCTTGATAAAAAGAATTTTTAAATTAAAGAGAGTTAAACTTACGAATTAGTCCTTCGCGATTTGATGATAAAATATATTTTCCTGATGGATGAAACTCACAGGATATAACTTCACTTTTGTGATTTTCAATACGAACCATTGGAGCTTTAAGAGTTGAAATCGCTGGTTCCCCGAAAGGATTAAAATGTGTACGTTTTTGGGTTTGCATTCTGATTTTACTTTGTACTTGTCCGTTGGGCGCCATTTTTGTGTTTATTTTTTAATATTTTTATTTTCTCTCAAAGTCTTACAATTTTTGAAATGCTGTTGACGTGAACAATTACACTTGATGATTGGATAAGTTTTACTCTTCTTCTTCGGTTTTTATATTTATAAAAATTCATTATTTGAATTTATTTACCTGCGACTGTGATGGTAGAAAAATAATGCATTTCACTTTTATGATACGTGCTTAGATGAGAAGTATATTGCTAATTACCTAAAACATTTTACCTACTTACTTATGTTGTGTATTTGCTGCATTGGAAGGATAATTATATTTTAGTTAAGGTGTTGATTTATATCGAAGGATATTTATATTGCAGTTCATTGTTAGAAACGTTGAGGTAAAGAAAATATGGCGGCAAATGTGTTTTAATTTTTTAAACGAATATAATACTATGCAACTTTTCAGTATATGTAGGTATACATTTCTATATAATGATAGGAAGATGGTAATTGCTTTTCACAACCACTTTTAAAGAGTGGAATATTCCATTTTTGGTTTCGATTTTAAAAGGGAATGCAAAAATATAAATCCATAAGAAATTAAAAAGTTAGAAAATCAACTACCAAAACACAAGATGAGAAACTTGAAAGAAAGAATAAGAAGAAGTTTTGTTTAAATAATACTTTTTTACGGAAGTTTTGCCTTGTTAGTGAGGAAAATTGGACAAGAAAGAATAGACCCATTTATTACGTTTGAAGAAGACTCTTTACTAAGACTTTAAGACTCTTCCATACAAAAATTGTGAACTACGAGTTATATATGTATGAAATATGAATGCATATTAGTGCGGTTCTTATCCGTCGGACATGAATAGATTGCCGCTATCCGGTCGGAAATGTCGAAAAACTATTTTCCAGTTCTGTTTAGGTTTTTATTTGATTTCTTTTCTTTCCCGGATTAAACTTGAAATTTTCATGTCAGACATTATATATCATTTGATTTTTTAGGGGTAATCTTATATGGGGTATTCCCTTTTACTCGCGGATTGTTACGGGAGAATAAGCAGTTGAAATAAAAATCCGCAAAAAATAGAGAATTGTTTTTTTTTTTTTTGCTATTTCGGAAAAAAAAACGATATTAGGACCACCTTAATGTTTTGTTTATGGCCCTTATTGCGAGTGTCGTTCAACTTTCGAAAAGTCTATCGAATCGATGAATATCTATCTGTTTTGCTATTGTGTATCTGTTTTGAAAAAAATATTTGCTCAGTTTTGTGTTGCCATTTAGGACTCGAAGCCTTAATCTATTGAGTGTTGAAAAGTGAGGAAGATGTTATAGGCTATACTGCCCATAATCTCGTAAAGGCCCTATAACTACTTACTTACTTCTGAGTTATAGAGGGAAACACTAAATCTAATATTGCAATTTGCATGTAAAAACGAAAAAAATCAATTCAAAAAAATCAAAATCGAAAATTTTTTAGTTAGGGCATTTACGAAATTATGAGCAGTATAGCAAGGATTCACCAGGAGCTTCAGTTACGTTTGGTCAAATTTGTTTCCCTGAATAAAATCGAAACTAAATTCATATTTCCTTGATTTTATTGTTTTATTATATTTGATAATTTTTTATACAAAACTAAAGAACATTCGCTCGCTTTGCAGAGCGTTTTTCTAAAAAAAAACATGTTTTTAAAAAATACAAAGTGCATGCAAAAAGAATAACGTCGATTGGACTTTGGACTTCCCAATAAATTGTTATGAGCGTACAAACTAACATTAAAGTTCTATATACATATATAGAGAAGAAGAAGATGTGAAACGTTCAGTCGAACAATGGGCCGCCAGAGCCAGAGTGGCGTAATTGATTTTTGAACATTTTCTTCGAACGGCTTAGACTTATATTAGGGGTGTTTTTTTTATTACGACCGGGCTAAACTGGACAAAATCAGACCCAGTCGAAGCCAAGCCATTTACATTAATGCAACAACATCCATCCTCTCGGCTAAGCTAAGCCTTTGTAGGGCTTTATAGGACACCTGGGGTGTCATTCCGTCATTTTTAAAATTATAATCAAAAACGATAATCGTTTTACAGTTTGAGAATCTTCAAAAATTTTTGAAATCATGCCTGATTCAATACATCCTAAAATATATAAAAGTTTTCTCATTCTTAGAAGTCGTGTCAGTCTAGGTGACTCGTGACTGAATGGTTGCCTTCTACTCCGGTGACCTAGGCCCGTATCGCGATTGTTTTTCTAATTTTTGAAATTTATCATTTCAAGTCCTAACTAACTAATATTGCTTGCGAAATTTTAAAGATACCTTTAATGTTCCTATACATAATTCTTCATGTACGGTTGCCAGATATATTTTGACGAAACTAGTAATCGAGATGCAAAATCCCGGACTTTCCCGGACAAATAAAGACAAAAAAAAGAGTACAAAACTAGGACAAAAAAAATGCATAATTTTATAAAAAAAAAAACCGAACAATCCTAATAAAATTTAACTAAAAATCACATTTTTAGTATTATAATAACCATTCGAGCTATAATACTACAAAAGTTGTAATGCAATTCCAGTTAAAAAAATTTTAAAATTCCATTGAAAACCAATTGCGCAAAATTTTGAACGATTTAGTTAAATGCAAATAGAATTTTTAGTAAGTTACTAAGTTAAGAAATGGTCTTTTTGACTTAGCAACTTAATTAAGTGGCTTTAGATTTTCCTTAATCGTTTAAAATTTTGTTATATTCTATATTTTTGAGTTTTGATTATATTGGAACAGAATACAAAACAGAATTGAGCAGATAATAAACCAAAATAAAAACGCCTCGCTTTTAATGAACTCGATTCGTTTTTTTGAATAATAAGGGCCAATTTTTCAATAGTCAGATAAACCTCAGTTAGAGCGTATTCCTAGGAATAAAAGTTTTTTTAATATTGACATATATTCCTATGATGGTCTAACTGACAATTGAAAAATCAGGGCTAAATGAATTTAGATTAGCATACAAGTACTGAGCTACTTAAAGGCTAGAAAAAGAGTAAAATCCCGGACAATTGATAGAAACTATCCCGGACGTCCCCCACACAGCCAAAAAAGAGTACATGTCCGGGAAAACCCGGACGCATGGCAACCCTATCTTCATGGGATATTCTTTGAAGTTCTTTATAGCGCAGTGAAAAATTCTCTATAAACATACTCTTACTAGCTAAAGATGTTGAGAAATGTTTGCCACTAGGAATCAGGGAAAAAGTCATAAAAAGCTTCTTAACCAACTTACAATTTTGTTCTATAAATAACCTTCTTTATATATAACGATTTTTGAACTTTCACCACTTATAAACATACAAAAAATAATTATACTAAAATAGGACTGACTTAATTTTTTTAAATTAAGAATTAAGACTTTGATCGAATTGTATACTCGAATTGTATATCCGAGGTTAAACCCTTATTTGCCTGGGCTAATAGTATTTTCTTACTATCAACATATTCTGTTTATTTTTTTGGGTCCTTGAAAGGAAAGCTGACAAAATATTGTTTGTTAGCCATACAAATATGTCTTTTCGTTCCAAAACATTTGTAAAATCCTTCAAAAGATCAATTTAATTTTCCTGGGGCTCAATTATTTAAATTTTTTCAGGAGCCAAATAATGGAACCGGGCCCCACCAATTGTGCGGCTAGCCCAAAATGCATATATGTCAAAAAGGCCCATAATGTGTATCTCTTGTGTTCTCGCTGATTCAACTCGGCCCTGGGGCATAGCCCCTGCTACTCTAATGATAAGTTCGTCAGTTAATCATAACACGGCTACTTCAGTTGCCTGAACAAAATTGTCCGAACGAAATAAAAGCCTACAAACAACTTTTCTTAAAAGAAATCTTGTATATTTTATTTCAAATTAAAAACAAAAAAATATACAATCATAATATTTTTATTTTATTGATTAAATCATTTAAAAGTAATAAAAATTATAAAGACACTTTTTGATTCTCATCATTTTCATTACATATTATTTTAAAAAAATAAAACAATAAAGACTATAAAACTTATTTATTTGAATTGTAATATTTTAAAAATAAAAATAGATAAAGGAAAACAATTAAATTATACAATATATTGTTTTAAACAACTATTTGTACAATTATGAAGGCAAGTTCTACTAAATAAAAGAAAGTCTTTTTTTTGTTATTTTATATTTTAAGATTAACAGAGAAATTATAAATAAATACATATTTGTTTTTTTTTTTTCAATAACAATAATCATATTTTTTTCTCATCGTTAAATTTACATAACTACATATATGTTTTTCATTTTAAAAATTAGGTACTTATTTTTTAATATTAAATTATTTGATTTAATGAATTGTTTTTTTTTTTTCTTGTAAATGCATTTCTAATTTTTTTTTTTTTTATTAATTTTATTTTTATGAGCTACATTTATAATGTTGTTGTTTTTTTTTTAAATTTTAGTTTAATATGCTTGTGAATTTAGAGTAATATATTTTTTATAAATCTAGAAAAATGTATATATCCTATGTTATAATGATGAATTCATGTAAAGTTTTTTTTTATTTTTTTTTTTGTATGCAATGAATGAGGAGCGAAAATGTAATGTTTTAGTTAATATCATGATTTTAATGCGTTTTTTAGTGAAAATTTATTGCAAACATATTTAAGAAATATTGTAATATTAGCAAGTCATGTTTTACAATTAAATATGTCTGCAATCGTTTGATGTGTGCTTCTGAAGTTATATTATGTATGTTTTTTTTTTTAATTTTTTCTACAGCGCCTATAAAAAAGGACAATGTATGCAAACAAAATTGATTAATAAAGTAATGGTTAACAAAAATTAAGAAAATGTTTTTTTTTTTAATTTCTTACCGTTTAAATACTATTTTAGTTCTTTTCTAAAATAAGTGAAAACATTTGTGTATGTTAAAAGAAAAATATTTATTTTAACATCAAACTCATTGAAATTTAAGTCATTGAGATGTGTTGAGTGTTATTTTATTTAGTTCGATTAAAAAAGGATGTACATAAATAATCTTAACAATCATTTTGTCCAATTGTTTTAAGGAGTTGAAAATATAATATAAATTTGTATATTAAATAAATAATAAATAAAATTGTGGCACAAAATTCCAATAAAGTTGCAAGGCCTATAGCCTAACAACGCTCAACCATTCTTGTTTGCGTGTAGGCCTACAATTTACTAGGGGTGTGCTAAAGAGTGATTTTTAAATAGAAGTGATAGCAGTGAGCATCGTATAAAAAGTACAGCTTTAAATAGCTGCTATTTAATCACTCTTAAAATAACAGTTAACGCCGCAAATTATTCTTTAAATTTCTACCTGATTTGAAATATGATTAAAAATATGAAATACAAAATAAATAAAAGGAAAGTGACCATTTTCGAATTTTTATAATAAGAAATAACTCTTTGAATGCCTGACGCAATTGTATTTAAAATTGAACTTCTCTGTTTCGTCATCATCATGGTAATCTTTTCTCTGCATTTCTTTTTCAAAGTAAATTAAATCATTAGATATGAAAAAAAAAATGCTCACAAAACAGCTGTGAAATTTTTAAATAGCCGAGAATATTTTCTGAGCAGAAAAGTGAAGTAACAAATAACAGAGAGCATTTTTGCTTAAAAAAGCAGTGAAATCCTTAAGAGTATCGAACATGTTTGATGTTCTCACTGTTCACTTGATCGCTTCATATTCATCATTGTATATTAAATAGAACACAGCAAATTCGATTGGGTTGGATTTTTTAAGGCTGAGAACTGAGCGTTGAGCAGCTATTTTAAAGAACAATCGCAAATGTTCAAATCGAATCCTAACGCCTAAGCTTTTTCTGTCAATTCCTCACAAGAGGCAGTTACCAATAGACCATCGCACTAACCATTACGCTCCAGTATACTACATTTATTAATAATTACTGCAATTAATAATAGACTTGAATTTCAATAACCGTCACAGTAAGAGAATGTTCTAAAATTATTTTACTTTTTTTTAAGAAAAAAAAATGTTCCACATACGCCGTAGTGACCGTTTAAATTATATTAGTTTGCTCTTATAACCAAAATGTAAGAAAAACCATATTTTAAGTTCATTTTGTTAAAAAAAAATTTCTGTAGTTTTTTTTTTTCATTTGCATAGGGTTGCCATAATTGTAGGCCTATATTCCTTTAATTAATTTATTAATTTTTGTTTCAATATTTAAGCTTTTGTTTAGCACTTTTACTTGATCAGACTACAAAGATATGGCAAAATTACTCATGTAACAATTTTTCCTTTAAAAGCGGGCTGCCACAAAGAAGTTCCCATTTTAAAAGTGGCAATCCTACTTTTTTCAATTTTAGTATCAACTTATCATTGATTTTACACCAGTTTTAACCTATAACTTTATTAGCTTAGTAACTGGACGGTTTCCATTACGTATTGAAAATATTTTTGAAATCTTCAATTTGAACAACCTGATTTAAAATTATATTTACTAAAAAACTACAATTTTAAACCCTTTATTTCCTTATATTGTATAAAATTTGGACAAAATTACATGCATAAAAAAAAGAAACCATTTCTGGAAAAAACAATGTACCAACATTATGTATACCTGTGTTACAATAAAAAATTTCAATTTTAAACTTATAATAATATTGCAACCTTAAAAAATATCGCAATAATTTATTTTATAAAAAAAAAAAACAGATCTTAAAAACAAAATTTAAATATCTAATTTTGAAATATTATAAATTTACCAGTCATTTTTCATTTTTGATTCAAAATAATTTTAGCCACATAATAAATATTGCACAAATAAACTAATTCAACTTTTGAAATATAAAAAAAATAACAAAATGTTAAATTATTGTATTTTATACTTTCATTGTCCATTTTATAAAGCACCATTCCACATTAATTTATAATTAAAAACTATGTTTTTTTTTATGTATGTATGTAATGTATTGTATTGTATTTTTTTTTTACATTTAAGTAATCATATTTAAAATTGTTAATTTTGAGATTTTTCATTTTATAAATCTATAAAATGTCTAAATAAATATAAAAACAAAATTAAAATTATATTCTTAAAGTTAAAACTAATTAAAAAAAATTAAAAATACTTTTTCTAATATGTATACATTTTTGCTACACAACAACAATACGAAATGAATTGTTTATTTGTTTTTGTTAAGACAGATAGTTTTAAAATATATTTTCTTTTGTTTGCATAATATTTAACTATATCGGTTCTTTATATTTTTTCGCTTTCTTTTTCTTGTATATTATCTTTCTCATTCGATTTTCTTATTTTTCATATTTTTTTGCTTAGCAAAAAAGTGCACTTTTTTATACTGTTTCTACGGTTATTTTATTTCTATTTCCAGTTTGATATTAAAAAAAAACACAAAATGTTTTTTTTTTTTTAAGTTCGACACATTTTGTGTGTGATAATTATATTCCGTTGATTATGAGATTTCATTAATTTTAGAGTCATGTAAAATTTCGAAAAAAAAAAACAATAATTATAATTAAATAACAATTTTAAAGACTTTCAAATATGTAATTGGGAATCAAACGAGGAATGTTTCAATTACATGGGCAATAGCGCAATATTTTATGTTATTTTGTATCCTGAAATACATTGAACATAAAATCAATGCTAAAAAATTGCACAATCCATTATAAGCCCCTAAAATAAAACATAATGGGGAAAACCAGGTTCTCTGTTTTGTTCAAATAAAATTCACTGAGAATCCTTAATTGCCTAAAAATATGTATTTTTTTTTTTTGCTTAAATTAATACATACATTGTATCAGCAAATTTTTTGTTAACTTTTTTTCATCACGAAATTGGTATCTTGTTTTTTTTTTCTGAAACCAATTTAAAACAGAAATGCTAATCTTTAAAAAAATCTTATTATAAGATTGAAACATTCCCACACTTTTTATTCTAATTGTATTAAATTAAATATGAATTATGAAATGTGCTCTTAAATACATACGACCAACGCTTGGCGTTTTCAACATGAAAATTGGCTTTGCTCTTTCATAATGGGAAAGACACAAAATAAATTTTCTTTTTGTATGGCCAGGCCAATACATTTGGTTACTGATAAAATATGAGCACATATCAGTTTTACTACTACTCCAACTTCCTTTAAGTTTCTTGGTGAAATATTTATCGGTTCCATAAAATTTGCATACAAAACCCATCCTCTAGGTCGAAATTTAAAAATTTGAATTAACAATATATTTTCAGATAAAAAGAATTTTTTTTTATTAAGAGTTGACCAAACCTTTGATTCATAACTTGTGTTTTCTGCCTATGGAGATTCCTTCCCAAACCATGATAGAATACACCCAGATTTTATTAATATTATGTACTTACTCTTGCAGTTGAAAACACTTTTATGTTAGTTTACTTGTAGATTGGCTCTATATATATTTTAAAGAGATTTTGTTGATGTTCTTAAAAGAAAATTTTTTTTTGTTATTTGACTTTTTTGAGAAAAACTAAAAATGCAGTTTTATTGCAATTGCTTTGAATATTATGTATGCAATGTTTAATCAAAATCGTTAGAGCGGTTTTAGAGATATTTAGTATAAATTGAAAAATTTGTATGGGAGGTACACTTTCTACGTGAGATAAAAAAAAAAAAAAACAACTTTCAGAATTCCATAAAAATCATCTGTACCAAATTTGAAGGAAAACCATCAACCCGTTTAGGCTGTTGAAATGTGTACAGATGGACGGAATTGGAATTCTCCATCATCGTAATGTTGGTTATGATTAAAACCTCGAATTTTTTTTCGACACGAAACCAATACTTGCCCTATAGATACGGTGACCATATTTCTGGAAGCGAAACCCGGGACAGATAAAAAAATTCGTTGGATCGTTTTGAAAATATTGATTTTTCAAAAAAAATTAAATTTTTTTAAGGTCCAATTTATTCACACTCCATTAAATTTAAAGTCGCCATTAAAAAAGTTAAATTTTAAAATTTGTATGCGATTTGACAGTTTTATAATTTTTAATGGAGCCTTTAAAAATAATGGAGAGTGAATAAATTGGGCCTAAATGAGTTTTCATAATTTTTCCTTATTTTGTTATCAAGATTTCCTAAACGATTTTATGGGAAGCGTTTTTGTTGAAATCATTTAAGTCGTTTACGAAGTCAGAGATCAAGAAAATGGTTTTATAGTAATGTCTGTTAATAACTTCTAAAAAAAAATATTTTTTTAATCAAAATCGGGAGAGCTCTTTTTTTAACATTTTAATTTTATTTTAAATGATTTTGAAATTTTATGATCTTTAACACAACTTTTAACATGTCTTTAAAAGTTTTGAAACTTATCTGGGTTCTTTACTCTTCCATATGTTGATCTTTATTCGAAAACATTTTACCTAGTGTAGCAACCTGACCAACAGAAGCTGGAACTTAATAATTGACGAACATTTACAAAAAACTAAAGCCTACTCTACATATATAAAACCAGCACAAAATTTTAATTTTCGTTGCACAGTACGCAGCTTAGGTAACGAAATTCTTACCTGTGCTAGAATATATGGAGATTTTTCAATCGTTTGTCACTCACATTTATTTGTCCAGGCAAGTTTTTTAACTTTGGAGACTTAGAAACATTTTCGTTTTGCTTCAGCTGCGTACTAGGCTTAATGCTTTATCCGAAAAATTAGAATAATTTTAATTTCCAACCACTGTATTCTTGTTTTCCGTACAAAGTATTTAAAATATTGAATACAAAAATCAGAGAATATCCAAATACGGGACAATCACGGGACAAATTACAAAATACGGGACACTTATACGTCCCGGGTTTCTTAAATAAAAACCCGGGGCAAGCTGTAGAAATACGGGACAGTCCCGGGTAAACCGGGACGGATGGTCACCGTACCTATAGAGCAAGTAAAAATCTTAAATAAACAAAAAAAAGTATGCAATTTGATTTCTTTAACTAAGATTAAGAGCCGTTTGAAAAAAATTATGTTTTTTTGGAAAAATGTGGCTATTACTAATCGAACATTTAATTTTACAAAAACAAAAAAAAAAATCAATTTTTATTTTAAATCTGAAAATAATTGTTTTCAAATTTTAATTTTAGGTTTATACTTAAACTATAAACATAAATGCTTTTGAACCAACAATTTCGGTAAAATTGAACAAAGTGAAAATCATATTTAAAAAAAAACCGTTCTATGGCAGATAAGGTTTTATAGATAATCCTTGTTTAAAAACTAATATTTGAATTTATTTAACAACAAATCGTTGGAGCTATTTTTGAGAAAATTAAACTTTTCCAAAATTGAATCATTTATTTGCAAAACATGATAAGTCCATGATTTTAAATTTTTCAGGAGAAGAAAAAAGCGTTCTATTTTCTTTTGATATGCGTAGAAAAATTTATAAAAAATATATTCTGTAGAACTCTTGCCTAGCTACAAAATACCGTTTCGTTTTTAATTTTTGGAGCGATAGCTCAAAAGATAAAAAATAAAAACGCTTTTGGACTTATCATACTTTGAAAATAAACGGATGTGAAATTAGTTTTTAAATGGATATGCAATTTTGCTTTTAGCCCCAGTCTATCAAACAATTGTATTTGAGAATAAAATACAATGTCCGGACTGCTAATTTAACTTTAAAGTAGCTTTAAACTTAAGATTTTCAGCCATTAATCTAATATACCATTTACACAAAAAGAAGCTGTTGTTTATTTTCAAAAGATGATAAGTCCGGGACTTATTCTGTTTTTGATACCTACTAAAAAAATATTTCGCGTAGCTGTAAAATCGGATATAGATGGAGTAGATAGTTGATATTTTAAAGACAGACGTGGTTATCCCTGGAGTACAAATTTAGTCAAAAAAACGAATTTTGAAAAAAAGTGGACTTATCATGTTTTGCAAATAAATGATTCAATTGGTATGTACATTTATATGATCGTTATTTTTAGTAAAAATAAATAATTCCAAAACCAGCCTGGAGAGTCTCCAAAAAACTCTACAATAGACTTGCAAGATTCACATTTTGTATTCTTTATCATCTTAATGTCATGCCTGATTGTTATCTCAACTTATTTTTTTCGAATGCATAATTTGATAAAAATTACCTATGTATACATATAAAACAAAAATAATAACATGTTTCAATGATAGATTCAAAAACTTTTTAAACAGCATTTGCCAGCAAAGATCAACTCTGTGGATTTGTATATCAATTATAGAATACGTTTCAGATACTTGATTTCCAACAAATAGGAAAAAAATCTTATTTTCCTTTTATCAGTTAAAGCCCACCCAGCTAAATACATATGTATTTAAGAGCACATTCCCTTCACCAAGAAAAATAAGAAGTATAAAAAACTTCTAATAAAAATCGAAATTAAAAAAAAATAATAATTGAATATGTATTTTTTCGATAGAGTTACCAGTCTCTTTTTCACAATCAGTCAGTTACGGTTTTTCAAATACCTTCCCTTAAATTATATATTATTATATAAAAAAAAAATACATTTTAACAAACAAATACAAATAAACAAAACATCAACAATGTATTAAAGTAGTCATAAATCCTACTTTTTCTCTATGACCCCAAATGCCCCAATGCCGCTTAGACCCTAATAACTGACCTTTTTACGTAATTTCAGCGATAGGGACTGCCGCAATGGTGGATCGGGTTGTTGTGATTCTACAAATCTATTTGTACTACTACGTCCACTACTTGCATTCGCTGCTGCTGCCACTGCAGTAGCCGACGAATGAGCATGCAGCAGTAAAGAATCCATCACTGAACCAGGTCCAATAAGTCGCCTGGCCAATGATGGATTCTTTACAACTGATGGTGCTGGCGATGTTGATGCCGAAACTGATATGGCACCATGAGAATGATTATAATTACCGCCAGTTCGGTACGAAGTGGTGGACGTTGTTGTTCCCGTTCCAGATGATGATGAATTGGGATTATTATTGCTACTTCCACTTTGATTGGCAGTCTTGCGCAGCAACTTTGTATTGTACTCATCGCACTTGTCTTTTTCTATTCGAGTGCTGCTTAAAGAGCGTTTATTGCGTTTGGTTATATTATTGTTAACCGGAATGCCAGATGGTTGATGATGATTATGATGTTGATGCTGATGTGAATGATGCAGGTTTGAATGATATTGAGAATGTGTGGAAGAAATACCACCAGTATTACTGCTGGCAGCTTTCAATTCCAATACAACACCTCCGCCATTGTTGATGTTCGTTTTTTGATTATTGCTGGAAGAAGAGAGATTGTTATCATCGATTAGCAATTTCTGGCTTACACCCGTCGTTGTCCCCGTCAAAGCAGTCATTGGCGGAACACTGATCGGATTCGAATTGTGATCAACATGAACACCAACACCAGAAGAAGCACAGACAGAAGTTAATACTGAGGATGAGGAAGTGGTGTTACCGCCGCCGCCGCCGCAAGTGGCAGTGGTTGAGCTGTCACGATAGTTGTACCTTGTACCTGCAGCTGCAGCTAATACAGAACCAGCTGAACTTGAAGTTGGTGTCTGTGACGCCGATGGTTGCTGTTCAACACTATGCGCCGATGTACGATAACGTATTCGTGATCGGCCACGCAACGTCATATGATGCAAATGATGACCAAGGCGCGATGATGATCGACCCGGAAGCACTAAATTAGTGTTGTTGTTGTTATTGTTGTTGTTATTAGTGCTGACTGCCCCTCCGCCAGCAGGGCCACCTCCACCACTGTCCACATCGCGAACTATTGGAATTTTACTCTCGGTTATCGATGCCATTACACTGGACGAGGATAGAAGGGTATTGTTGTGGGTTTTGGTCTGTTTATTCAAACTACTAAGGGTTGGTGCAGTCACATCATGATGATGGTGTTCCAGTTGCTGATGATAATGATGATTGGAATTTTGGACAGACCCAGCCATTGAACTATTTAGATTATTATTAGTAGTAGCTAGAGAAGATGTTGTTGTGGATGTGTTGGTGTTGGTATTGATATTGGTATTGGTATTGGTAATAGTGGTTGAGGTCGATGATGAGGTGCTGTTAGTGATGGTAGAACTAGAGAAGGATGTTGATGGGATATTACTCTGTTGTGCTTCCGCTTTACGCATGTGCATTAGGCCCATTCTGGTAGGATTCAGTTTATTTTTTTTTTTTTCATTTTCAACAAAATACAGAGGATAGAAGAGGAGAGATAAAAAGAAAAAAAAAAGATAAAAACATAGAATGAGAACATTTTAAAATTCTCAAGACGTCTTTTGTACTACAGAGAAATAAATTCAATTTAAAAATAACAAAAAATGAAGCATAGCAAAAAAAGATCCAATATATACGCAGGAAAAGAAAAATAATTCAAAGCATAAACAAAAAATAAATAAAAACAATCACAAAAAAATCCAAAAGAAAACATTTTTTATTCGGAAACAAAAAAAAAAAAACAATTTTGTAATTTGTAATTAAATTTATTGGCATGCGATACATAAATAAAATACACAGGGATTTAAAATTTTGTTTTTTTAATCACCTTAAAAAAGAACATTTAAATAAAAACAAAAAAATACTAGTCATAATAAGGGTTATATAGTTTGTGCCGTTGGATTTAAAAAAAATATATTTATAACTCTTGTTTTATTGAAAAACATAGAGAAGAGTGTTTTAGTATTGTAAACATTTCTTTTTATTTTTGTAAATATTTTTAATTAAATTTAATACTAAATGCCATTTATTTTTCATATCATTAAATAAAAAAAAAAAACTATAAAATTGTATTTATGCTTAAAGTACTTTAAAAACTGTCCAAGAAAAATAATGCACATTTTATCAATACAAAATTAAAATCAAATCTTAAAACTTGGTGTCCTTTAAATTGTTTTCTTGCCGGACTTATTTCAAACACTTGAGATTTCACTCCTTTTTACATAATATAGACCTTGACTAGCGAACAAATTGTTTGCTCTTTTTAAACTACTATCTAGCATTTTTTAAAGTAAAAAAAATTCTAGGATTGTAGAATTGAAATGGGCGGTTGCAACCTGACAGCGTCAAACAACATAATAAGAAATAAGCTAGATCTAGTTTGAGATTGACCATCAACACCAGGTATAATACCAGCTGATCTCCAAATGGTCGAAGACTTAACTATCCATATCTTCGAGATAATTCTATGACTAAAGGCCATAACTATAGGTGATGATACCCGGGTACTCGAGTAAATCGGGTAATGCCCGGGTACCCGGGTACTACCCGGGTACCCAACTACCCGATTACCCGGGTATAATTTGTTACTGAATTTATCGGAATTGCTTCCTACTTTTATCAAATATTTTTCCACGACTAGTAAAATGCTTTTGAAAAAGTGATAAAGATAGTAATATAATTGTTTTTATTTGTATACCCTTCCTAAAACTCTAGAATGATAGATCTGAATTTGATTCTAAAGGCTTTATTAAGGACTCCCGAGACAAACGTTCGACTCGTGGCTTATCTATTTGCATAAAGAGATCATTTTTTATTGATCTGAGATCAAATTTTCCAGATCTCGATTTTTAAAGAAATTTACACCATGTGCATATGCACATGCACTTTCACATGTGAACATTTGTTGACCAGGTTTTTTTTGTATATGGAAAAATTGCTACGAATAAAAATAAATCTTTTGGCATTATCCATTTGCCACAAGAGATCATTGGATTTGCTACAAAAATCTCTGTTTCAAATGGAAATCGACATTAGTGTGTTCGCTGTTTTCCAAACCAAAATGGTCAGTCATAACTTGGAGGTAGTAAAGTACTTCGTGTATCTAGGCTCTGCTTTTAATACAGGCAATAACACTAGCGTTGAAATCAATCGAAGAATTACTCTTGTCAACTTCTGCTACTTTGAGAATGGCAATTTACCAGAAAAGCCCTCTCTCGAGCAACTAAGGTGTCCTTATACAAGACTGGGACTCTTATCATCCCAGTCCTTCAATATGCTGCAGAGGCATGGACTTTGAAGAAAGTAGACGAAAGATCTTTGGAATGTGTCGAGAAAAAAATTCCTCGGGAGATTTTTGGTCCATTCTACATTAATGGCTATTGGTGACGAAGATACAACATCGAGCTGTACGGGTTGTACAAGATGGATAGGTCATGTTAAGAGTATCTCAATCAACTTGGCGTGCGAAAGTGAATGCAGCTGTCAAAGGATAAAGCTGGCTGTAGAAGCTCTTTGGTTGAGGCCCGGAGTCACAACGGGTTGTAGCACCTCCTTAAGACGCTGGTTACCTCAACTAATATGAATTTTCACATTAGAAGAACCCTTAAAAAGGTTGAACAGTAATCTACATAATACTTTAAATTTTGATTGATCATTCATTTTTCTCTAATTTTAATGTTTCCCATTTTTGTGATGTCTTACGCGCTTTGAAAAATAAACTACTAAAAAAATAAATGGCATTTTTTTTAATTCGAAATATTTGTAATTTTTAAAAATTCTAAAAAAAAATATACATAATTTTTACCAAAACAAGAAAAACTTAAAAACCAATTTCGTTAAATAAAAAAAAAAAAAAAAAAAACTATACAAAAAAAGACTATTAATTTACTTACATAAACATATAAATAAAACATTTCCATAATCAAAAAACAAAAAATGGCAAGCATTTAAAGGACATTATACTTATATAAGGGATCCAACAAAAAAAAATACAGGACCATTTATTTTATTGGAATGGATAAAGGAAGACGTTACTTTAGCATCGCAAATCAAACAAATTTACAACAGAACAAATAATTATTTAAAAAAAAATATATACTTAAAACGAAATTATGTAGTTCCACCCAAAAAAGGTTGTTTTTCAATTTGGAGGGATTTGTTTTTGGAAGCTACTCTTACCTCTTGCTATAGAACGCAAGACCTTTGGTTCTTGTACTGCTTATAGAGCTAGTTGTAGTACTTGTTGTTAATGTACCAACCGAAGAAGGATTTGTATGCGTTGTTGTTGTTTCAATACAATCAATTGTGGTCTTCAAGAGTGATGGCGACAGTGATGTACTACTCAAGACATTCACAATATTGCCATTATTATTTCTAAATGGCTGCGATCGTGCACGGGTATGTCTAGCTGGATTATCACAGTCACTAGAAAAAAATTAAAGTTTAATATAAGTTTTAGAAGAATTCAAAAAAACAATATAAAAGGAAACCAAACTAACAGTGTTCCAGGTACATTGACTGATCTTGAATTATGCTGCCTGCGCATTGCTTTAATCTGATTAAGTTTATCGCCTTGAGTTTGGGCATTTTTCTTATCAATAGCTGCCTGAGTCATCTTTACCGTCGATGCTATCGTATGCTTATTAGCTGCCTCGAAAATACTACATGGTTTTTTCAATTTCTTTTCAGCATACAAAGGCTCTATGGAAAGTTTATTGTTGTCAACAACATCATTACTACTACGATGCAATGGTTTTTCATCGTCATTATTATCATCATCACCACTTGACGATTCATCTTCTTCAACATGTTTTGTTGTGAGCACCTTCTTTTTGGGAACATTTCCGTTTTCATTCTCTTCATCGTTGATATGCATTGTATCGACTTTTTGTGAGATACCTTTCACTCGACTTGTGAGTAGAACTTCTGAATTATCATTCAATTGTTGATTGCTAGCTTTGCCATTCAAAATCAATGAGTAGATGCCGTATTTGTGTTTGGGTGGTTCGGTATTCCAACGTTTTCGATGACGTTCACCTTCTGTTAATAGCCAAGCTTGTTTACTAAAAAAAAATAATTAAAAGGTTTTGAGTAAGATGAATGATAGTAATGGATTTTTATACTTACTCTTCCATCCATTGTTGTTGATGGCCAATAACTGACCCTGGTCGACAGAGTCGTAGCCATGCTATAGCTTCCAGAGCTGTGAAACTATAATGTTTCATAATGTAAGCACCAATTAAACTACCAGTTCTGCCAAGTCCAGCTGAAATTTTATTAAATTGTTTAAATTTTTATTCAATTATTAATTGTTCTATAGTAAAAAGTAAAATAATAAATTTATGGCACGACAATCATTGAAGGAGCAAGGCCAAGTTTTTAGGTGATGGAAGCTGGGATACGAACCAGCTAAAACCTAAGTCGAAATGCCTGGGGTCTTTTGCTTATATGACTACAGATTAATATCATTTAAAGAACATTAGATTCCCAGAATAAAATTGAGGTACGTACGATTAGCCATGATCATGGTAAACATTGTGAAGCATGGTGAAGCAACATGCTTTTGACAGGTTTTTGAGTTCTCTGAACCTATTTTCAGAATTTATAAAAAGCTAGATAAGTTTTGCAAGATCATTCAAAGAGACTTAACAAATTCTGAATTTAAATAAATATTGAAATATATTAATTTTAATTGTTCTAAAATTTAGGACAACTTTTACATTTACTTTACATCTTTCAAAAATTAAATTTTCAAAAAGTAATTAAGTATTAGGTCAAATACTGTTTTTACTGTTTTAAAATAAGCGCACCCACAAGGGATTAATCTGTCCTTAATATCATATAATGAACACAGCAAGAGCGTTAGGGAAATAGGGAGGGATTTAAAAGTTGGGAAGATTTAGAGGAGATCATTTTGTAAAATTGAGAACAGAACACAGACCTGGGCCACACCAGCATTTATTTTGTGCGTTTCATACTTGGATCTAACAACTTGTATCGAACGCTCTAAAAGCACGATTTTCGAAACTGTTAACTAATTTCCATAACCTAGGAAAGAAACGTAAGTTCAATCGGTCGATAGTTAGAGGGTGAAGCAAATTCGCGGCCTTTTTTTAAGGACATTTTCCTTCAGGACTCTTTTCAGTGTACGAATGAGAAAGAAGATTCATCTCATTGAATCATGTAAACTCTCGTATATGGGAGTGCAGAGTAAATTTTTCAGCTAAAGTTTCATTGAAGACAAGCGTTGGAACCGAAAAAGACATATGAGTTTTTAACGTATGTTACAAATGACCAAAAATGAAAAAAAAAATTGGTTCGTCGAATATGGGCGATGCTGGTCTTCTTAGCTTGTTTAAACTATTCCTACTAATAGTATCAAATTTAAAACGCTCTGTGTGTGACAAGGCCTTAAAAAAGAAACTCGTGCATCGTTAATTTGTCTAAAACAAACCGAATTTGAATTGAAATGTGAATTGCCCAGGTCATATATGTATATTATTGAGAAATGAGCTGTTGCAATTTTGAATTCTTTCAAACTGTTATCTTGTCAAATGTAGGGCATTGATCAACATATCGCTCATTTACTGTTATTAATGCAGAAGTTATTAGAATTTAAAAAAAAACAGCTAGAACCTGGTTATTAAGCCAATTTTCGATAACCAAATCCGTCCCAAGTCATTTCTTCACACAAGTACTTACAAACTCGTTTCGAGTATACTACCCATAATCTCGTAAAGGCCCTAACTACATTTTTCATATTTTTGAGTGAGAGCACTTAATAGCTTTTCGCATTTTTAATATAAAAATTTAAAAAAATTAAAAATTATTTGAGGCCTAAGCTAAACAAATTAATGAGAATCAATCAGAGACAATGCTCTAACTCTAAATATGCAAAAAAAAAAAAAAAAAAAAACAAATCGAAAATTTTGTAGTCAGGGCCTTAACGAGATTATGGGCAGTATAGATATCGGCAATCTAGCTAAATCTAATTGGTGCAAGGGATTTCAGTCTTTTCAAAACATTTTGTACAATCTTGAATCCTCAGTGGGATTATGGTTGGTGTTGAATATTCTTTTGTTAATTTCACTTAGGATTCAAGGTATGTATTAATAAAAAAAGTCACGAAGATAGAAATAATCATTTTGTACAATTTTATTTTGAATTGTTGGCAGAAATAGAAAATTGTCTAGGAGATGGTTGAATACTTGTTGGTCAAATACTTGTATATCAAAGTCCAATATTAATTGTCTTTTTATATGTTGTGAAAGTTTTGAAGGATACTCTTGCTCTTCTTTGGGACGAGTTTAACAAACTCGGTCTATATTAAAGAAATCACTTAATATCAGTATTAGGATTGAATGTTGTTCAAATATTTTCAGTAATTTAGTTATAACTCCTACTTTGAAAATTATAAATCATGTATAAGTAGATAATAAATTTGTACTCACCTTTGCAATGCACCGCAATAGCACCTTTAGTTGTTTCGCATATATTAAGGAACTTTTTCAAAATCAAATCACTCGGCGTACTGCCATCGATGAAGAACAAATCCTTATGATCGAATCCTGCATTCTCAAAACTCGATGCATGATAGACTTTAGCATTCAATCGAATAACCGTTGTCACATTATTCTCCCGAAAATATTCAAAATATGTTTCGGGTGAATGGCACGGATAACCATTCGATAGAGTTTTCGATTTTTGATGTGGCCCGCAAAAAGCTATAAACTTTTCGGGTACAATCCAATTGAAGTCACCATTTTCGACTCGCTCAAAGTATTCATACTCTTCGGCATCGAAATCATCGAAATTGAAGAAACCAGCCTTCAAAGCTTTGTATACAGCATTTATACAATCGATAAGTGATATTTTATATCCCGATGGGCCATAGGATGCATCACAGAAACGTGTGTAAGCTGGTATATCGCCGGCTACCAGCGGCCGATATGCTTCTTCTGGTGTCCTATTTAGATAAATTACCTATGAAGAAGAAATTTAGTTTACAATATATAGCTGGATAAATAAATGATGAATAGAACTTGACTTACTGCATACGAACCAATCAAATAGGCTGCATTTAATCTTTTAGCCGGATTCATCGATGTATAGTGAATGATTTTTTTATTTGAATGCCATTTTGAGGTTATTTTTCGATTGAGTTTCTGGCAGTAACGGTATAGCATGCATATATTTAGGGGACCGAAGTCATTGTAGAAATTTTCGTAGACAAAATCTTCATCTATGCTAAAATAATGCGTACTTGGTGTGTTCTTTGGCTTAAAGTTCTTTTTGAAGGCCACAAAATACAGTCGATCTGAAATAAAATAAAATAAATAAATTAATAAACACATTATCGGCAGAAGAAGCTAATAAATTTATAATGAAGTCCGGGGCCCAATTTCACAAGAGTGAGTTTTTTTCTGCCTTGTTCCCAAGGCAATTTACACGTTTTTTCGTGTACACAGAGGAATTCACTCTTGCGGAATTGGGCCCCTGGTGAAATACGCTCTTAATTAATTTTGTGTCCGTGAAATTAGTGGACAGGAATTGAACGCACAATTTTCTAACGAATCTGAGCATCTTAAATAAGATGCACTTTCGATCTCCTGAGTCAACAGCAGTTAATAGAATTTAGCATAGTAAATACCAAAACAATACCATGCATCAGAGTTGACAAAATTGGCTATTTATCGCCAAAAATGCTCCTTAAACATTTGTCTCGCTCCTTAAAATTTTAATTTTTGAATTATCAAAGTTTGGCTCCTAAAGTTCATAAATTGGTGATTTTGGGCTCTTATAAAAAATCATTTTACGAAATATAATTCACCAGAAATAGCCAAGAAAGACGATTTTTATTTTAAATTTACGCCCATCAAAGTATCAATCAGAGATGATGGACTGAGATTTATCCGATGTAATTATAATTGAACTTCAGGAGACTTCTCCTGAAGAATCCGAGAAATTACATCACGTATGGCAATGACATGCTGAATAAGAGTCGCTGCAAATCTCGGGAGATTTGAGATTTGTTAATCCGATCCGACCGAAATAAAGCAACTCTTGAGAATCGCTGTTTCTTTGTTAAGTTAGATTTCCTGTTATATAATTGATAAATACTACAAAAGATTATTTATTTTAAAGACTTTTTTTTAGGAAACCTGAAGTTTAAACACATTTTTGGGGTAAAATCGCAATAAAAACACTGGTCTGCAAAATGTATCTTTTTTTTCTCCTTCAAATAATTTTTTGAAATTATGAAAGATTTGACTTTCCTGAATCTAAATCTGGGGTCGAATTACCGCACACGATTACGATCATACGTTAACGTTTTGTTTATTGCTCTCTCTATTTATTTAGTAGAAGAAGATAGGGACACATAGCAACCATACGTTAACGAACGTATGCCGTAGTTCGACCCCTGGTTTCAGAAAAATTCTAGCACGTACCATTTTTACTTGCGATATAGGTACAATATGTACATACATATATCAAGTTATGCATTCGTACAAAAAAAAGTTGAGATAACATTTTTTCATGACATTACGATGACAGAGATACCAAAAAATGGGTCCCGGAAGTCCGTCTGTCTGTCTGTCTGTAAACGAAGCTACAGCGTAAACGGATGGACTGACTGATGTCAAACTTGGTATGTAGCGTTATTTGGCGACTATCCAGAGGGGTTTTTGGAATTTTTTTTTTACCAAAAATAACGGTACTTGTCATAAACGGATTTTAGTAAAATTGAAATATCTTGAAAACGGCTCAAACGATTTTGTTAAAAAAATTCAAATGTAAGTTTTAAGAGAAGGTCCATCTTTAAATAAAAAAAATTTATTTTGAAAATCATTATTAACGGTACCTGCCATAGAACCGTTTTTTTTTTTTTTAATTCGATTTACTCCAAAACTACTTATTCGATTTCAACGAACTTTTTTGTAAAAAAAACTATTTATATTTTTTTTAATACACTTCGCGTCACTTGAATAGAAACAACATTTTTTCTTTAGAAAATAGCGATTGGCGCTTTGGTGAGGTAACTTAGTAGATTTTTGGTTTTGCATTTTCAAAGAGGAACCTTTAACAAACAATGTTGTAAAAACAAAAAACCCAAAACAGAAACCGTTTGGCTTCTAGTTGCGTTTTTTCGCATTACCTCACAAAAAACAGTGTTTTTTTTTGCGTCACTTGAATAGAAACAAGCTCTTAAATTAGATAAAAATGATGAAAAATCATGGAAAACGCTAATTATAGTAAAGCAATATTAAGCTTTGACATTATTTGCACATTATAACCAATTATGGGCTACGAGCTACCAATAGGCACCACAGAAAATGCATAAATAGCAGCTAACATTGGAAATGCACCTGCACTATGCAAAATCGAGAAAGATATTGGAAAATTTGCCAAATTTGGATGAGATAATTTTTAAAATATTGGAAACTAGTGATCAAATCAAAAAATAAGACAGGTGAGACCCAAGTCACGAGCAGAGAAAAAAATAACTTAAAAACTAGCTGCAATTTTCTTCACTTTGCCGCTAAAATCGGTCAAAAACGTGGTGATAGTGCGATGGAAACGTGTTGGTGTGTTCCATCCTGGAAGTTATAAAAGGTGCACAACATTAAAAAAGCCTCAAAATGCAAAATAACAACATTTTAAGTTCTACTAAGATTACAAAAAAGTTAACTATTTCATAGTTGCATTCGAACTGAAAAGTAGTGGGGTAAAGAGTGGTTTTTTAAAGGAAAACATACCAACTCAGATGGACCACGTTAATATTAGCCCTATTTCATTGGTTTATAAAAGAATAACCTTAATCGCATCGCAAATACAGGGCACTAAAATGTGTTATAGTAATACGCTTTGTTTTAATGATGTGCAATAGCAAAATTGAAGCTTCACGCTTCAAAAACAGATGCTAACTTTTACAAAGAAATAATGGTAGAAGCTCTTGGCAAGTTTAGGAACGTGGAAGAACAACCGTCTTAGAGATTGCACAAGGATAGTTCAAGAAAAAACAACGCAATAAAAACAAAACAGATGCATTCCGGATAAAAACGAAAGTTTATTTCACTTATTCAATCCTTAAATTGTAGAAAATGTCATTTTCTTAATTTGTAAGAAGCTACTAAACACTTTTATCACTTTCTCCAATTAGGTCCACGATTGTGTACAGTAGAAGTGCATTTTCAATGTTAAATTCTATTTATGCATTTTCTGTGGTGCAAAAAAAAACACTGTTTTTTGTGAGGTAATGCGAAAAAACGCAACTAGAAGCCATACGGTTTCTGTTTTGGGTTTTTTGTTTTTACAACATTGTTTGTTAAAAGTTCCTCTTTGAAAATGCAAAACCAAAAATCTACTAAGTTACCTCACCAAAGCACCAATCGCTATTTTCTAAAGAAAAAATGTTGTTTCTATTCAAGTGACGCGAAGTGTATAAGCCAAAAATAAAATTTTGAAAAAAATTATTTTTTGATTTAAAAAAATTTTTTTTTTTTTTTTTGAAAAATCAAATTTTCGAAAACGGTAAATTGAATTTTTTTGGAAATTTCGTTTTTATATCAGTGATTTTTACAAAATGGCATACCAATTTTCCAAAAAATTATACGATTTTGAAATTTTTTTTTCTAAAAATGCATCTTAATATATCACTCGAAACTGCATACTTGTTTTGGGGGGCAATTTGATTTCTGAGTTTATTTTATATTTTTTTTAAGAACGATTTTTTTTTATACCTACATTTTCCAAATTTCTATATAAAAAGTCTTAAAAATTTAAACAACTTGAACTCTAAGAGCAAGTTCGTGGGACCCAGTCGTGCATTTTATTTAACTTGCAATCATTTTTTTATATACATATTTAATATTTTTAACTTGAAAAACGTAATGTGAACAAAAAAATTAATTTGGCTTTCAAAATTTCGAAAAGTGACAAACTTTTCTCTTAATCTGGCATATTCCACTTCCGATGGTCCAAATTTATAACAAATTTATTTCTGTGCTCGTTTACTCCTCGGTTTGTTTTGTTTAATAGTTTTTTTTTACATGTATGAGCTTAATTGTTGGCTTCAACAACTGCATGTCAGTGGCCGAAGTATAACAATCACATTGCAATCTACACCTTTTTAAAAAGTTATTCATACACTCGCATAAGGTTGTCTATATATAAAACAAAACAAATAAAAAAAATTGCAAACTTTTTCACCACCACTGCGCTGCTAACAATTCGTTTGTCCTAAATATTATTTTTTTTTTTTACAAAAATACAACAAAAAAAAAGTTTTGCGTAGCTATACTTGTCTTCGTTACATCGATGATGGCCTGGTTACAACGAAACGTGACCTATATTTCGCTATTGTTTACACAAAAGACATGAATAGCGCTGAGAGTAAAACTGTGCACTTCAATTCTATTTGGCTCACCATAATTGTTTCATTGTCGTTAAGTATTATTCCTTTTCGAAATGAGGAATAAATTACGTGTTGCGCTTTTACTATAGAAGTAGAATGAGTACCTAAGGTATATTTCCGTGCTTAGACTTCTTTTTGTCCTTGTAACTTTGTTATTTTCATTAAAGAATTTATTACATTCTTCATTCATAATGTATACTGACGGATGTCATCGCTTATTCTGATAATTTGATGTTTTTAGAACTAGTTACATGGTGTAATTTTAATTGTACGTCATTAAAGTTGAAGGATGAAAACGAATAACATACGGTTATGTTAACAAACAAATTTCTTTTTGCCTTTGCAAAGTTACATTATTTGATATTCCTCTTGGAGACTTGAGGTTGTTACTCATAATAAGGCGAGGCGTTCCACAAAACTACATAGTTTAGTTATGTTGAAAAAATTTACCTTTTTATTAGTCTTGTTCCTAGTATCTACTATTCAAATTAATAGGGTGTTGAACAAAAGTATTTTCCTGAGCATTTTATTTTTTTTTTAATTAATTTTATCCTTATTTCTTAGAACTTCTTTTGTGAGTTTTATGTCGTTGAAGAATGAAGATCACATTAATCAGCAAATCGCCTTTGAACAAAATCATACATATCAAAAAGGATTCCGTGGGCTAATTTCAAATTTGTGATCTAGCACAGTTCTTGAGACAGTTCAATATACATATTTCAAAAAACGTTTTTTTTTTTTGTAACTTTGACGTGGTATCACATTACCGCAATCTGAAAACTGAGTATTTAGTTTTCTCATGCGATCTATAGACCAGGGTCGATAATTTTTGAAACCAAAAATATCATAGTAGAATGAAACCAATTGGAAAAGGAGGTGAATATGATGAAAATTAAAGGAAAAATAATTTACGGGCGAGCCGAGTGCGGGAAGTGGGTGGGTTGAGTTTTTAATGGTAAAAAATGGTATATCTCAATTTCCAAGTAAACAAAGTGAAAAAAAAAAATAATGAAAATTATTTTTATTTTTAAGCGGAGTGATTGAATATAATTCAATTAAAAAGTTAATAACTTTTTATTATTAAAAAACGTAAGATTAATCAATGTTACATGAAATCTTACGTTTTTTGAGTAATTAAAGTGTAAATTTGAAAAAATAGGCCAAAATTGTAAACAATGATAAAAAATTTTTTTCGAATTCAAGCTTTTTTCATTTTTTGAATTTTACTAGAACATGTTCTATAGTATACTAATGTACAATTTTTTTTACACCATCAGAAAATAGACATTTTAACGAACGAAATGCCCACCGACTTTTTGAAAAAAGCTGATATTTTGACACGTGAATTTTCGATTGAAAATTAGGGTGTTTTTTTGGTATTAAGTCAAAATAAGGTGAAAAAATTAATATTTTAAATCAAATAAATTACAGTGTATTTGGGACATAATAAGGTAAGTTTTCACCAAATTTCGTAGAAAAATTTTTGTTTTTGAAAAAGATAAAAATAAAAAACCAAAAACTCGGTTTTTTGAATTTTTCACATAAATTTTGAGGTTATGTGAAAAAATTGTTGATACAAAAGTTGTAGATCTTTTTATTACCTACAACTTTGCCATACAACTTTTTTCTATAGGATTTGTAGTTTTGCCGGGAATCGAGATATACCATTTTTTACCACTAAAAACTCAACCCACCCACTTCCCGAACTCGGCTCGCCCGTAATTTATTTTTCCTTTCATTCTTATCATATTCCCCTCCTTTTCCAATGGGTTTCATCCTACTATGATTTTTTTGTACTTTTTAATGTTTTTGAAGGCATCGGCACTGGTCAACTAGGTTCAGGCACTTTTCATCAATTTTTCTACAGTTTAAGCTTACTTGCAGAGGAAAATGCTGACAAGAAAGAATCGAATACCAACCAAAGGATGATTCATTTGCCTCTTAATTTTTTAAGCTTTTTTCACGTAGGTCATTTCATAATTTTATTAAAGTTTTCTCGCTATTCAGTTTTTTTTTTTTTCTTTAAAAAAATTCTTACAACGTTGTGTGATATTTCTATTTTTTCGGTTTTAGATGTGCACTTGAATTTTAATTTTAATATTTGTTTGGAACTAAGGCACTTGGAATGTCCAGTTTTCCCGCCCAATGATCAATATAAGTTTGAACTCAAACTTACTTTAAAGTGAGTGAAACTATTCAAAAAACGGACTTACTTTTGGAAAAAATACAAAAAAAGCATTTATATTTACCGTGACAATAGGTTCCCATCAACCTCTTTTCAATTTATAGTTAGAGGAAAAGCCCTTCTTTGAAACTGCTTTTACAAAAAGGTTTTAATAGAGCTATATTAAGATTAAAAAAAAAACTGTTCTTTGTCGTTTACAATGTGTACCTATTCTATTTACCGGCCTATGAACATTACATATTTGACAGACTTATGGCCAGTTTCAAAAAGCCCTTTTAAATATTTATCAAGCTTTTACTTCTTAAAATGACAATGCATTTATTTGTAAAAAAACTTTTAAATCATATGTCTTATGGAAAAATATTTTCTACAGCTTGTCCCGGGTTTTTATTTACGAAACCCGGAACTTATAAGTGTCCCATATTTTGTAATTTTTCCCGTGATTGTCCCGTATTTGGACATTCTCTGATTTTTGTCTTCAATATTTTAAATACTTTGTACGGAAAACAAGAAAACAGTGGCTGGAAATTAAAATTTTTCTAATTTTTCGGATAAAGCATTAAGCCTAGTACGCTGCTGAAGCAAAACGAAAATTTTTCTAAGTCTCCAAAGTTAAAAAACATTTGCTGCAAGAAAAATTGCCTGCACAAATAAATGGGAGTGACAAACGATTGCAAAATCTCCATAATTATATTCTACTAAAGGTAAGAATTTCGTTACCTAAGCTGCGTATTGTGCAACGAAAAGCAAAATTTTGTGCTGGTTTTGTATGAAAATTTTCGTTTCACCTCTAGACTAGGCTTGGTTTTTTTTTTAATGTTCGTCAATTATTTAGTTCCAGCTTCTGTTTGTCAGGTTGCTACACCAGGTAAAGTGTTTTCGAATAAAGAACAACATATGGAAGAGTCAAGAACCCAGATATGTTTCAAAACTTTTAAGGAAATGTTAAAAGTTGTGTTAAAGATCATACAATTTCAAAATCATTTAAAAAAAAATTAAAATGTTAAAAAACCAGCTCTCCCGATTTTGATTAAAAAAAACATGGGTGAAAAAAAAAGTAAAACCATTTTACTTGATTTATAATTTCGTAAACGACTTAAATGATTGCAACAAAAACGCTCCTTGATATCAAACTCATTTAACTCATTTAAAAAAATTTAATTTTTTTTTGAAAAATCAATATTTTCAAAACGATCCAACGAATTTTTTATCTGTCCCGGGATTCGCTTCCAGAAATATGGTCATCGTACTTATAATACATATCTATAAACAAACATTAACAAAACTTTAAGCTAGGTTTAATCCTTATTTAAGTGAGTTTCAATTCAAGTAAAAATGCTGCAAGGATTTATTGCAAAAAAAAAATGTTTTTAATTTGTGGTTTTTTTGTACTTTTAATACATACATACCTACTACAAAACTCTACAAGGTATTTTTAATAAATGTTTCCAAAAATAAATTCTAATTTTTTAATATACCAATATTTAGTTCATTTGAGAGTGGGATAAAATGCTCTCAAATACTGCATAAACTGTAGAAATTTAATAACAGAACGCTTAAAATGTCTTCTACATTTTATTTTAATTTCTGTTGAACCTAAGTCAGTTTTTTCTTAGCCAAAAAAAATAAAATAAAAACAATTATGCATTTGAAGTAGAGCCTACGATTTTGTTCGTGTATTTAATTACACGTGTACCCGATACACGTGTACACGTGTATCTAAAAAACGTTTACACGTGTATCTTATTTACACGTGTATTTATTAAATACACGTGTATTTATATTTACACGTGTAAATACGAAACAAAATGATTTTTTTGCTTTTTGGGGGTAAAATAAAAGTTTTTAAAACTAAACAACTGAAGATTATTGTGCAAATAAATAGTTCGAATTGGAAAAATAGTATTTGAACTTTTTGAAGACCTTATAAATAATTTATTAAAAAATTAAAAATAATGATGTGCCTTTTCATTAAAAAAAAACTAATAAATTTTTCCAAGATATATTTGCATATTGCCTACTGTGTCTTTCTCAGAAGAAAGTGTACCAACTGTTACATGTTTTTTTTTTTTTTTTTTGTTAATCACCGTTTATTTGAAGATCATATGGTTTACTAAGTTCATAGTGAAAGTGTAAAAGGTGTTTTATAAATAAAGCGACAAATTCAATCAAAATAAATTTTAAAATAAAACTAAAATATGAAGCCAAGGAGTTGGGTATGGCAATATGCCCACCGAGAAGGGACAAATGCCTACTGTGACTTATGTAGTTCACAACAAAACAACCGTTTTTCTTGTCCCGGTGGAACAACCGGAGCCCTTGGACGGCATTTAAAGGGACTCCATGGAGTCAATTTAATTATTTTATATGTTTTGTTGCTTGGTAATCTAATCTAATCTGCTTTATTTTTTTACTTTTTAGTCGTATAATATTTGAAAGAAGATGATAATTTGCTTGGGTGGTATGAGCTCCCAAAGCCCCTCTCTTGCAATTTACCTACAAAAGCTTTTGCGATATTTAGAATGGGATAAAATAGATTTGGGGTGTTTCAACCCCCTAATGCCCCTCCCCTGAGTTCGGACCCCAAAATATTGCGTTGCAATCCAAACTTCATATGTGTACAAAGTTCAGTTCGATACGATAATGGGAATCGGGTCAAAATTTTTTTCCAAGATTTATATGGCTAGGGTTGAATAAGAATTTCCAATTAAATTTTCCGTGTAATTTCAATGTGTAAATCTAGCCAATAACCGCAAAAACCTGAACAATATCCTTTTCATTCAATATAATACATATTTTAGGAAATCGCCACCAAATCTACCTGTTCGAACGCTATTTACACGTGTAAATATAAATACACGTGTAAATATAAATACACGTGTATTTACAAATACACGTGCTTCGGCACGAATTATTTAAATACACGTGTAGCACGTGTACCTTAATACACGTGCAATAGTAGGCTCTAATTTGAAGCCTTCTGATTTATAGACGAAATCGCTAAAAATGTACAAGATTAAACCTTATATTACAACTAAAGATTGACTACTTTGTAATATTTTGTAACTGCTAAAAGTTTTTTAAATATAAATCTGAGCCTACACCTATTTAAACACCTTCCTAATATCAACACAAACTACTGTCCATAATCCAACTATATTTACACAATGTCCAATTTACATCTTTACACATTTTGACATCAAAGTTAAACTTTGTTTCTATAAAAAAATAACAACAGCGGATTATAATCCAGAATGGTCAATATTCTCTGACAGGTTTTTTTTTCTTTTTGTATAATGACCAGAATATTGAATAATATATAAAAAAACAAATTAATATTCCGCCCAACAACACTCCATACACGAATAAATTATTATTATACTCTTATACCACCTTCATCAGTTTGGCATATTAATAAATACAGAAAAAAAAAACAACTTGTCAAAATTAAACTTTTCATTAATGTTCATTTGAAATGATGAGCTTTTAGTTAATTAAATATAAAAAAATCTCAAAAACGAAAAACAAGTACGAGTAAATATCAAACACACAAAAGTTACATTTGTGTCATTTTAAATTGACATCATCACCATCACCTAACCAACATGTAATTACAGTAATCTTGTAACTTGTCTACCTTTGCACATTACTTCAACACCGCCAAACCAAACCAAAACTATCCATCTCAGTTTTGTGTTGTGTAGTGGATTAAAAGATTCGAAATACTAAGGAAATAAATGGGCTCCCAGATTCATGAAAACTATCACACCAACCAGCTCATGGGGCACGATTTATTTTTGAACAAATGTATATGACTCCGGGTTTACATGCTCATTTTCTATTCAAAGTAGAGCAAATTGGGTATTGTGAACTTCCAAATGTAAACCTGTCAATAATCCTACGTTTACAAACATCAGTCATTTGTTTGCAATTTGTGTCAAGTTTGATGACTGTTTACACTTGAATTGTCTGAAATATCTGACAATCTTTATAGGAGCCTTATAGACGTTCCTAATTCTAAAACTATGTTAATCCGCTGCTGTAATTAAGACAGACTGCAGGCAATGCACAATTTAATCAAGAAAATGTTAAATCCATTGACTTAACTTATACACTTGGCTGAGCTAAGGTCTCTCTCTTTCATGACAAAGTTATTTAAATTTAGTACTTCAGAACCTGCAAGAACACAAGTCAATGCTTGGGATTCCAAAAGGAACAACTGTTATAATGATGATTGTGGGTGTTACAGAAGCAAACATTTTCATTCCAATTCATGTGCAAGCTTACCGCAAACAGAAAAAAAAACACCATTGGCAACACTCATACATTTTTATTAACTCCCTCGATGCTCTCACGTGCAATTGTAATAATCATTTTCATGTTTATTTATGTAGTATAGTTAACTTTCTAGGTTTTATTATAACCGCATATAGCGGGTATAAAGTAATATAAAGTCCCCAGCAAAAAAAGTTCGTGTACCGGAAGACAAAAGCTATAGGATTTTTTTTTCTTTCTTTCTTTATTATTATTGTTATTATTATTTTGTTTTTTTTTTTTTTTAGTTTAAGAGTAAGTAGTTGGTCGCGATGCATGCCAAAGTTTTATTGCAAAATGTCAAATGATAAAAATAAAAAATGCAAAAAAAAATGCATAATGAGGTCACGAAGGTATTTGTTGTGTGTCTTGGCAAAAAAAGAGAATGCTAGCCATTACCTATATAATACCACCAATAATAATATTGCCACATCTCGTTTATAATAATTTTCCATCTACCAGCTTCGACATAATAATAATTGAACAAATTAATTGATGCGGTTTTGTAATATTATGGTCAATATTGATTAAAAAAAAAATAAGTTAATTAGCCTCTTGGCAATATATTGTGTAGGATAAGCATTTTTGAACAAAAGCATTTCTCACTTAGTGATATTACTATTACTTTTACATAATTAAATTTTATAAAAGGATTATGTCTCTTTTATTAAATTAAAAGAAAATGAAAACATATAAACGCCTTGAGAAAAACCTTCACCACCAAAAAAGAGGGCTGAGATTAAAAAATTACTAAAGTGCAAGGTGTCTTGCAAGGAAATGCCGGTCACAATTACTTAAGGCTAAAATAGAAAAAAAAAATTATTTAAAAAAATCTTCAACTATCTTAAGTGCTTAAATATCTCAACCTCAGGGATGAAATTATATCTTTCTAAAGATACATAGTGTAAAACGAACATTCAGTGTTTGAAGACACGTTTACTTTTATTTTAGTGCTTCTTATAAAATATTCATTATACATTCTTT
The DNA here is from genome assembly GCF_945859705.1 of Episyrphus balteatus. Taxonomy (NCBI): domain Eukaryota; kingdom Metazoa; phylum Arthropoda; class Insecta; order Diptera; family Syrphidae; genus Episyrphus; species Episyrphus balteatus. The sequence continues at coordinate 40,583,113 of NC_079134.1, forward strand.
CGCATAATTTATTCATCATCTTTCTTTTAATTTTAACGAAAGCGTGCTTTATGCTTGCTATAAGGGTGAAGAACTGGTTTCGTGTTAAAAAATGCTTGAGGTTTTTAATACAATTAAATGGAGGAGTAGTGCAAAAAAATGGCATTACATAGACAAACACAGCTTAAAGGGGTAGACGGATTTTTTTGAAATTTCATTCATTTATTTTATTCTTGCGTAATCTTCAAAGTTGTTTTATTTTTGTTTTGAAGTTGGACTTTCCCGGGCATATACAAATATTAAATTTGTTCATATATTTGATCGAAAACGGCCAAAAATTTTTTGAATTAAGTCTGTGTATTCAATTTACTATACCAAATCCGTATTTTTGTTTGTATTCAAAATAGTTTTTAATTATTTTAAATACTTACCCCCTTATTTATAAACTTTGTATAACTTTATACAACTATTTAAATTTGGAAAATGTGATCAAAAATCTTGTTTATTGTTGTCTTACAGCTGTCAAACTTATAAAAAAGAGTAGATTGTCTACCGCGAATAATGTGATTATTATTTTTATTAAATAAAGCATATTTCCAACATTTTGAAAAAAAGTTATGTAGTGTATAAGTAGACAAAAATCTAATAAAAAGACTAAAGTAGAACCAAAAGTAAGAAAAAAAAAAAAAAAAAAAACTAGTGTGCTTTTGACACCTTATCCATTGAACCTTGAAATCTCGCGTTATTTGGAAATTGTCTTGAGAACTTTTAGCCCACATACAATATTTAAAAAAGGTTTACCTACCATTTAATTTTTCAGAAAAAAACCTTATAGACAAAACTAAAATTGGTTTTTGAAATGTAAATTTTCCACCTTTTTGGAACACTTTGAAGAGAAAAAAACTAAAAAAGTGTTCAAAAAAAGTATGCCATGGAAATTTCGAAAAACTTTTAGAGTGTTACCTGGGAAAATACTATTGTTTAACGAATGAATTGTGATTTTTGGATTTTAGATGATCCAGCTACAAGTAACAAGAATCAAGAGCACCGTAATTCCTTTTTCCGAGAAACTTCCGAATAATTGCTGGTATTGCCGTATTTTTTATTCTTCATATTTTAATCTTCGTGAAAATTTTATATGCATAATAATAGTCTTCGAATGTCATAAACTTATGAAAACACGACTTCTTTAATACGGATTACCTTAGCCCACCCTTAAGGGGAGGTATTAAAAAAATGCATAACTTTGATTTCATAAGTATGTATAATTGGTGTGAATTATTTACAACAGTCAATTTTTCTTAGCGAAATAAGAGAAAATCTAAAGGGTCACTACGGCGTATGAGTAACTTTTGATGTTGAAAAACAAAATTGTTCTATTCTTGAGTCACTAATCAGGTGAATTGATTTTTCTTGACTATTCTTTGATCTTTTAAATATTTTATAAGGTCATTTAAAGTTTTCTATATGGAATATAACACTTATAAAGTTCCAGGTTTTGATTTGTTTCTTAAAACTGCCGTCGTTTTACTTGAATTTGAAATTATCGCTTAATCACTCCGAAAAATAGTTAAATTGAAGTGTCTTTCCTTGAATTGTAAGGTTTAAAGGGTTGGGGTAGTTGGTTATAGTTGAAAATAATGAACAAAAAACCTTTAGGGCTATTTAAAATGATTTATTAGGAATAAATCATTTCTTTGATAACTATCGCTCCCAGGAACTTTTGTGTACTAACATAAATAACGGCAGCAACACCAACTTCAAAAACAGCTTCTTCAATTTCAATAAAAATAAAAAAAAAAATGTTAACTTTTTTTAAACAAAATTTGTCTTTTGATGGAAATAATTTTTGTTACTAAGGTATCTCAGATAGATTTTTTTATCTTTTCACGAAAAAGTGTAGTTCATTCTCACGTTCCGCCTGAGTCTGTTAGGAGTGTGGTGTAGATAAAGAAGGAGAGAAAACGCCGAGTCCAACTTGTCTTTCCCACCAAAGGTGGGATTGAATCCCAAGACAGCCCAATACTTTTTTCTTTGCGTATAAATATGTATTTTTTTAATTTGCTTATAACGCTATCACGTAAAATTATCGTGCGTTAACAGACTCTACAGACAACCAATTTTTTGTACTTCAAAGTTCTATGACAAATTCAAATTAGTTTATGCGCGTTCAATTTTTGTTTATGAAATAATGTCTTTGGGTGTATGATCTTATCATGAAAATCAATTTGTTGAGTTGATAGAAAGTCGGGAGTAGCCACCATTTTGCAAAAGAGGTTTGCTGGTGTTGCTTTTATTTCAAAGCTCCATTTCTACCCATTTACCAAAAACGATCAAGGAAACTTATTAACAATAAAATTTTTCAATGATTTTCTCAATATTGTAATTTTAAAGTGCATTTTAAATGCAAAATGCTAATGGTCTCTCACCCAAACTCTCTTCAACATTTTTTTAAAATTTAGTATTTCTTTATGTACCTACTTCCAAATCAAAAATTAAAAAAAAAAATATTTTTTTCAAACAAAATCAATAATATATCTAAATTTTTGACATTTGACGGATGTTAAATATTTTTCTTTTTATTTATATTTTTTAATTTAAATACCTACAATTGTCTAATTGTACAATGAAATACAAATTATTTTCTTCAATTTATCTTTCTCATTAACCATGGAAAAATTTGTCATAAATTCATCAAGTTACAACAAAAATAAAATCAATATAAATTACTCTCAAATGCAAAACAGTGACATCACCTTTTTTGAGAAAACAAATAAAAAAACGAAAAATAATTCAATAACAAACATACCAAATGCCATTTTATCTAAATAACTTCATACCCTCATTATAATGGGCTCGTCTACTTTTTAAAAAAGATACACAAAACACAATAAACAAATCATCCGCTTGTTTGCGCTCAAAATCGCGATACAATTAAAATTTGGTAAACAAAATAATCAAACAAAAAAAAAAAATAAACATTAAGGTATATACTTACTTCGTTGGATTTCCGAAGCTGATGCCAACAAATCGCTGTTATCGTCGTCTATCATTGTCGTCGTCGTAAGCGTGCGTCGTCGTCCTGATATCAAAAAAAAAAATCAAAATTAAAATTCAAACACTGTTACTGCTGACGGATTGTCTCTCTCTCTCGGGTACACTTGATTGAATTTTTTTTTTTTTTCAACGAAATTAATTTAATTTTAATCCTTTCGCTCTGAAATTAAACAAACAAAATATTCAACTTTTAATACGAAGCTCTATTTTGTATATACAAAAAATAAATAAAATGCAACTGGTTGGTGTGAGAAAAACGTCCAACTAACAATTGGGTCGCGTCACATTGAGAGCTGTCCACTGTCTAATTTTCTATAAAAGTCTAACAGACAGATGTGAAATTCTACTCTCGCATAGTCTCAACGTCTCAAAACCTTCTACTACGTCTCTCTCATTTAGTTAAGCATCGTTGTTGTCGTGTCGTCGTCGTCGTAATCGTAATTCATAATACAAAACGAGGGATGAAAAAGTGTATAGAGTCTACAAGTTATATTGAGAGAGGACAAATTTTCCACCCACATGTATTATTTTCGTATGCCTTATTAGGCTCACACTGGATTACGAATCACGAAACATTTCACTCCGTTTTAACGCTTATAATAATAATCAACATTAAAGAGAGATACATTCATATGAACATTCACACGTCACACGTCATCCGCCCGCCAACTTAAAATATGTATGAATACATTTGACTATATAGACAGGAACTAGAACCAGAAGCCATATTTTTGGTGTGACCATTCTATTGTTTATTTGTTGTTTTTCAGTATTATTTTGCTATTATTAGTTTATTTCAAAGGGTATTCACTTCACTACTTGTGTGATGGTTAAGTTTTTAAAAGAGAATTTTTTGTAAGATAGCTACAGAAGATTTTTAAACAATTATAAATTTGTACACACATATTTTGATAAGCCATCAGTGTGGCTAGAGAATTTCTCGGCGTTACACCAGAAAACAATTTGACTTTACATACAATTTCTAAAAAGAATCGATTTCGAAAAAAAAGACTTCTATGGATCGAAACTTATATAATTAATGTTTTTCTCTTGGATGTCATAACCAAAACTGAACCAAATTGCAGAAATGGGATTATACTACCATTACCAGCTTTTAAATACAAAAAGAATCATCAAAATCGGTTCACTCAGTCGTAAGTTTTGATGTAACAAACATAAACAAAAATACAGACAAATTGAAAACCTCTTCCTTCTTGGAAAAGTGATTGTTTACTGGTTTTCGTAAATGGCATGATTGAAAAAAAGACGAAAATAATCATTTTTATCAAAAGACAAAACCGACTTCCATGGGTTTTATGGTTTTTCTAATAGTTTCTATGGCCAGAACTGAACGAAATTGAAATGGGACCACATTGCAGCCACCAGCTTTCTAATACAAGAAAAAGAACTATCAAAATTGGTTCACTCAGGCCAAAGTTATGAGGTAACTAACACAAAAAAAAAAAAAAATACAGACGAATTGAATACCTCCTCCTTTTTTGGAAGTCGATAAAAAAAGGAATTTGGGCGATGGATCCTGTCTGTTGTTCTCTGACAAACTCTGATGTCTGATATCTTTCAAAGTTATTTCAATTTAATAAAAAGTGTCAAAGTAATTGAGGAGGTGATTTCCAAAACCAGCTATCTGACCTGAAGGTAGTTTTGAGTAAAATGCCAAAAACCTTTACTTCGTAATACAGAAGATATAGAGCAAAATAATCTTCTACAAATTTATTCTTTACGAAATTTTAATAAAATTAAAGTTTTCAAAATAAATATATCTTAAGTCTTTTAATGAAAATTCCTTATTAAAAAGTCGGTATATCTGCTTTTGGAAGTATTATTGAATTATGTCTTCTTTTGCAGGTAAAATCACGATTTTTTTTTTATTTTTTGTAAATACACCTTTATCAATATCAGTATTTTAGTTTATAACAAGAAACATAAATACATTTTTATAAATGAAATTGAATTAAAATGCGTTTCTGGATCGCACGTACTTCCTCTTGTAATTTGGAGTGTCTATTTTGGTTATTTGAATGGCTCTATATTTCATTTTTTTCAAATGATAAGAAATAACATTCTGCAAATTTTGAAAAAAAAATTGGTACGAAATAAGCTAAAAAATAAGTCAATTTTCGCGAAAAACCACAACGCCATTTCCATTATCCAAATTTTTGAGAAAAACTAAAAACACAGATTCTTAATATTATTTACTAAAACCCTTAACTACACAAAATTTTATTAAGATCGTTAGACCGTTTAGGTCCTACCACGGTGTACAGATGGACGGACGGAACTAAGTAATGACGAAAACTGAAGAGGCCTTATTGGAAAGAACATTTTGCGTAGGCCATTTTGGAAAAAACATTTGGTGTTCAATAGGCTGTTTTAGAAATAAATTCGTTTTTTGACATTGAATAACTATCTCTGTGTGCTGTTTAGAAAATTATTTTTGATTGAATCAGACGCGCGTTGAAAAGACCTAAAAAATGACATGCATATCTCATTTCCCGATTTTTTTCCGATAGCTGGTTTTGGAAATAAGCTCCTCAATTTTTATTTAAAAACTAAGAAAAATGTTTCGTTTGAAAAATCAATTTTTTTGAAAACGGATTAATGAATCTTCTTCCAACTTTGTTTATTATTTTTTTTTTCAATGGGTATATTCTTTAAATTTTTGAAAATCATTTTGATTAACAAAAAATTAATTTTTTTAAATCGACTTCTACGATTTTCAAATAAAATATCCGAAAATTCCTTGTATGCAGATCTTCACACACACTTTTGAGCGGCTTATTAGGTTCAGCATTTAGAGCATTTAAACGACAAAAAAAAAAAGAATTTTATAACTTCTTAAAAAGCCTTCGAAAAATTTGCACTGAATGCATTTTAACAGTTTTCTCAATCAATAGAGGCAAATGTAGAACTGTCAATCTACAGGGTGATTTAGCAATGTGTAAAAATGGGGGTCTATTCTACCCTGTTTAGACAATTTTCTAAATAAAATCACTTAATTGAAAAAAAAAATTATTTTAAATCAACCTCCTCTTTTATCTTGTTTTTAAAAAAAGTTGTTTTATGTTAAGTTAGTTTTTGAAAAATTAATTTTAAAAATAAAAATAAAAAAATAATTTTTGTTGATAAATTTATTTATGAAACATATCCTTTCTTCTATATTTTTTTTAACATTCAGAGTTGTATGAAGATGCAATAAAGTGACACAGTATTAGATTAAACGCAAATTAACCCTTTTTTCCATTGATAAGGCCTGAAAACTAGCCTGTGAATTTTGTCTTACTATGTCTGGGGTGCCCACCGTCGATATGGATTCTAGCATTAAGGGCCTTGGCAATAAAATAGCAAACAACTATACCTACATTTTTACATTATAATTACAGTGACCATCCGTCCCGGTTTACCAGGGACTGTCCCGTATTTCTATAGCTTGTCCCGGGTTTTTATTTAAGAAACCCGGGACGTATAAGTGTCCCGTATTTTGAAATTTGCCCCGTGATTGTCCCGTATTTGCAAATTCACTGATTTTTTTATTCAAAATTTTAATTACATTGTAAGGAAAACAGTGGTTTGTTTTTCTAATTTTCCGGGGATAAAATCATTAGCTTAAAAAGCTACTCTAGAAAAAAAATTTTTGTTCGAATAATGAACAACATATGGAAAAGTTAAGAACCCAGCTAAATTTCAAAACTTTTAAAGGCATGTTAAAAGTCGAATTAAAGATTACACAACTTCAAAATCGTTTTAAATTAAACTAAAATGTTAAAAATCAGCTGTCACGATTTTGATAAAGAATTTATTTTCAACAGTACTTATTACAAAACCGTTTTTTTTTTTAAATTTTGATTTCCTTGTAAACGACTTAAATGATTTCAACGAAAATGTTCCATTAAATCCATTTAAGAAATCTAGACCTCAAAATTAGGAATAATTATGAAAAGTCATTTTTTAAAAAATATATAAATTTAGTCAATATTTTCAAAACGATGCAACGAATTTTTCATCCGTCCCGGGTTTTTGCTCCTAAAAATATGGTCATCGTAATTATAATGGAGTTTTTTTTTAACTTCAATTTAAAATGGATAATATTATTTTTTTTTTTAATTTAAGTGTGGTTCAAATATATTGTTAAAAAAAAAATATGGACAATCGACGGTGTTAAAAAAAATTATAAAAATAAATTAAATAAAATTAATTTCTGGTTTGTATTAAAAATTGAATTACATCACATACTAAATTTAAAGAAAAATATCAAGTTGATACTTTTGACCTTCACTGTAATTATTTACATCAACTTTACATCATTCATTTAATCATTTTTAAATATCAATGAATAATATTCTTAACTCCATTTAAGTTATTTTCAAGAAAATTTAAGCAATAAAACTTGTTATCTAAAAATAGATAAACCTACCAGCACTTTTAAATAATATTCTTTTAAAAAAAAATTGTAACCCATTACATGAGTTGAGTGGAGTGAAGACAAAAAAATTAATATAGGGAAGAAGACAATAAACATAAACAAAAGCAACGCACACACACATCCACATCAATTTGAATATAAGATGAAAAATAAAAGAGGAAAAACCGTTTTATCGGTTGCATTCAACAACGACGACGACGAACGGTGCTGTGTGACCCGGTAGATTGTAAATCAATAAAAACAAAAGATAGAACACAAGAACAACAAAAATATGGAACGGTAGTCAAGATAAGAAAACAATAATGAAATGAGGAAGAGTTGTTTTCTTTTTTTATTTTTTTTAACAAAATAAATGAAAATTTTAAAATAACTTACAAATCAATTTAAGCTACAAGTTAATTGTATATTTTTTATATTTATAGATCAGAAAATAAGGATAACTTTTTAAATAACTCCTTGACATTTTTATGAACAATCAGTTTAATGAGTTTATTCATGAAAAGACAATGTACGTCACAAAATAATAAAATTCATCATGTTTTTGACCTGGAATTGCGATGTAGGTAATGTGTTGTTAAAATAAGTACTTATTTATTTCTTATTACAATAAATAAATGTGGTAAAATTGAGCAGTTTTAATTATTGTTAAGTCATATTTTTGTCTTTTTTTTTCGTTTTCGAATTTAAAGGATGAATCGATAAAGTAAAATATGAATTAAACTTAAAAAACAAAAAAAAAAACAAAAAAATTAAATAAAGTTGAAAAATTACTACCGTAATTCTTTTATTGAGCTTAAAGAGTTCAAATAAAACAGGGATTTCGAAAAAATTTATTTTTTTTGAGTGGAATACTGCTTCTTTTTTTTTTGTATAAGAGAAGACTATTAGAACCGAAAAAAGGAAAGAAATGGTATACCCTCGTTGATGAAAATTCGCAATTTTTATTTAACGCAGAATCCAAGAATTTTAAAAGTTTGTGAAACAAGGAAAATATGTGATAAGTACCAAAATATCATATTACATTTGATGTCAAATAGGACACCAGCGCAGCGGTAATATGTTTTTATCAAAAACAAATTATGTATCTAAACAAAAACAACATACATAGGTATCGGACAAAATGAGAGCATCCCCAAAAACCCATATAAATAAAATGCACGACTGGGTCGCACGAACTTGCTCTTAGAGTTCAAGTTGATTAAATTTTTAAGACTTTTTATATAGAAACTTGGGAAATGTTGGTATATAAAAAACAAAAAAATATAAAATTAATTTTTCAAAAAAATAAAACAATATCTGAAATCAAATCGCCCCACAAAACAAGTATGCAGTTTTATTTGATATATAAAGGTTCATTTTTAGAAAAAAAATTTTCAAAATCGTTAGAGCCGTTTTTTAAAAAACTAATTTTTTATAAATAATTTTTTGAAAAAAAAGTTTAAAAATAAAATTGGTATGCCATTTTGTAGAAATCACTAATCAACATCTAAAAACAAAATTTCAAAAAAATTCAATGTCCCGTTTTCAAAAAATTGATTTTTCAAAAAAAAATTTTCAAAATTTTTTTAAAAATCCAAAAATTATTTTTTTCAAAATTTTATTTTTGGCTTATGTTTAAATTATATAAAATTTCGTTGAAATACAATAAGTAGTTTTGCAGAAAATTCGATTTGAAAAAAAGCGGTCCTATGGCAGGTACCGTTAATAATGATTTTCAAAAAAAAATTTTTTCTTCGAAAGATAGACCTTGTTAAAAAACTAACACTTGAATTTTTTTAACAAAATCGTTGGAGCCGTTTTTGTGAAATAAAACTTTTCCGAAATTTTTGTATGACAGGTACCGTTATTTTTGGTCCAAAAATATTAATTCCAAAAAACCCTCTGGAGAGCCTCCAAAAACTGCTACATAGCAAGTTTGGAGTCAATCGGTCCATCCGTTTAGGCTCTAGTTACTTATACAGACAGACAGACAGACAGACTGACAGACTGACAGACTGACAGACTGACAGACTGACAGACTGACAGACTGACAGACTGACAGACTGACAGACTGACAGACTGACAGACTGACAGACTGACAGACTGACAGACTGACAGACTGACAGACTGACAGACTGACAGACTGACAGACTGACAGACTGACAGACTGACAGACTGACAGACTGACAGACTGACAGACTGACAGACTGACAGACTGACAGACTGACAGACTGACAGACAGACGGACAGACGGACTTCCGGGACCCACTTTTTTGGCATTGTCTATCATCGTAATGTCATGGAAAAATGTTATCTCAACTTTTTTTTTTTGTACGAATGCATAACTTGATATGTATATAGTACCTATATCGCAAGTAAAAAGGGAACTATAAGCATATTTGCTGAGTACTCAGGCGCAAATGGAAATCTCTAGACGGTTAATTTTATGTGATGCAGCTAGTCTAGTCGTAACTCAGTCAAATGTAAGCGACGTTCTTCGAGATATGCATGGTTAAACTTCTGCAGGCCATTTAGGAATCAATTTAGAGATTCAAATGATACGATAACGATTTTTTTTTATTCGTTCAGGAGAAGACGCACGTATAGAAAAGTGGTGCCAAAAATGTGATACTTGTGTGGGACTTAGAAAGCGCAATGTAGCAATGAATTGTTAAACTACTTTATACAAATATACAATGAAAATGTTCTTTAGTAAAATACCACCTTCTTCTTTGTCAGGACGAGGTGATGACTTCGTGTTCTTTTTTTTGGTAAAGAGTAAGATAAAGTAATGAGTGATCGTGTCTCCCAATTAAAAATGGATTTTATCGTCAATAGTGGCATGTTTTTTTTATCCTACCGAGATTATAAACTGATAACAATAAAAAAAAAAAAAACAAAAAAATCACAGCGTTTGGTAATAATTACCAAAAACAATAAGCGTATAAAACAACTGGCATTTTGAAACTCGTTTTCCAGAGGGATCACATGGTTGGATTTTGTTCTATTTTGATTATGTTACATAAATCAATTCCAAAACTTTCTGTTGCAATTTCTTCATGTCATTATGTCCATATTGACTGGGCTTATTACTCTGGCAAACACGCAAAATAAAATGCATGTCTGAGTCGAACTTTTTTGCTCTTGTAGTTCAAAGTACTTTTATGTGAGTTAACATTAAGATTAAAAGAACTGTCATTATAAAACTGACAAAATTTTGTTTTAAAAAAATTGAAAAATTACATTTTTACGTTATATGAGTTTTAAGAAAAAAAAGAAAAATACAGTTTTATTGGAATTTCTTTAAATATTACGTGAACAAAGTTTTATCAAAGTCGTTAAATCCGTTTTCGAAAAAAAAAATGCAAATTTTGTATGGGAGGTACCTACACTTTCTATGCGAGATATAGAAAAAAATATGAAAAACAATTTTCAAAATTCCATAAAAATCATCTGTACCAAACATTTTGACATCAACTTTAGATTTCTCGAAGGTGAAAACAGATATTGAAAAGATTTAAACAAGTTTTAAAAGCAGATATTTAGCTCTTTTAGAAACTGTCACAAATTTATGCAAAACATAACGCCTCGCTCAAAGACATGACCTCAAAAACTGTTAAAAAACGATATTTCTAACACACGACAATTTCTAACGGGAATATTTAAAACAAAAATGATGTAATAGAATTTTTCGGACTTTGGACTCGGATTAAGCACACTAAACGTATTGAGAAAAGTTAGTTTTGATTTTTGTTTCAAAAAATTTAATTATGTTGGCTTCTATTATTTTTCTTTTAATTTTAATTTCATAAATTGTTCTCTAAAATTAATAGCTTAAAAGTTTTTCAATTTGTTAACTTGTTACTTATTTTTTCTATTCCTATCATTTACATACAAACATAAAACAATAAATCTTCAAAAACTTAGGTGCTAGTATTTATGCTAAACATTTGTATGGGCTCGCCACACTGTGCGTTTATTGAAATTTTAATATCAAATGTAATAACTTATGTAATAAAAAGAAATATGCTTTAAGAAACATAAGCTTTTTAATAAAAAATATGAATAAATTGTTATTTTATTCCTTTATTTCTTTTTTGGCTAAAAGATTTAAAACAATTAATTTAATTTTTTTAACCCCTAAACTGGACACCATAGAACGCAAATGCTTTTGCTGTCCCCTGGAATAATTTATATTTTCAGTTAACAACTTTAGCAGCTATGACTTTTTCTAGTGATTTATGTTTGTGTGTTTCCTTTTTTGTTTTCCCTGTGGTTTACCAAAAATGTTGCAATTTGTATCTATTTTCGTCCACTCACTCTATTCCGAGCTACATTTATGTAGGTAATTCCAATTGAACTATTAAATGTTAAAATATATCAAACTATAAAACATGTAATAAAATCAACACTAATCAAATTAGGTTATTGATAATGTTTATTAATTTTTTCGCAAAAGCACCCAAACAAAAACTACAAAACATTTACATGCAAAAATGTTCTTTCATTTGAATTCCATGCTATAAATATTGTCGATAAAATACTTAGAATATTCGTTTAACAGCAATAGCCCAGAAGCAGCAGTAATATAGCGTGCCAAATTATATGGGAAATAATTCCTCTTCTTCAACTCAACCATCATTCTTTGGTAACGTTTAACCTATACAAATATAGCGCAGACACCTTTGGGCATAAATTATACTTTTTGACTATAAATAAATTGCCCTTTTGGTAACAGGTAGCTTCTAATGTGGTTATATGTCAAATGGCTTGCTTGCTAAATTTTGTTTAACATTGTTAGTAGCGTGTCTATTTTCTAAAACTAAACTATAGAACTTAACTCTTTTCTGTTCTTTTAAAGGAATTTCTTTATCTAGAACAAAATCAAATAGATTGAGAAAATGGCAATTCAAATGAGTATATTTGAATGTTTTGGTTTTTTTTTTACTGTTGAGTTTGTAAATTTATTTTATTTTTAAAACATTATCTGATTAAAATAGTGTTTTAGAAAGTATGTTCTTGAGGTGAGAGACTTTTGCAAACACAAGTTTAAATATCAATAAAAAAGAATAGGACGTTCCTTTCGAAATAGCCAAAAAGGGTTTCATACTTTTAAGAGGGATTAAATAAGCAGTATCGAAAAAAAATTTTAAATCAATTTTTTGAATGCATTTGTTTTCCATTACAAATTTAGAAAAAAAAAAACATTTATTGCAAATAAAAAATTTTTGCATTCAAAAAATATTTATTGCCACTGAAAAAAATTTGCATTAAAAAAATTTACTGCAACTGAAAAATATTTGCATTCGAAAAAAAATATTTGTTGCAAATTAAAACAATTTGCATTCAAAAAAATGTTGTTGGAAATGAAAAATTTTACTAATATAAAAAAAAAATATTTAGGTAATGCACAATTTTGCATTGAATATTTTTGAAGTGAAAACTTCTTTAGTATCCTAGTGATTTAAACAAGATGAAACGAAAACGCGACATGAACATTCAACTTGTTATAACTTTTTTATTTTAATAGATAGATGAATGAAAATTTGTACTGTAGATAGGTAATTAATTAAATCTTATATATAAAAGAGAGTTCGTTAAGTGTGTGTGGCCGATAAACTCGCGTTTGGCTGCTCCAATTTTGGTAAATTTTTTTTTGTTTGAAAGGTAAGAAGATGGTTTGTATCAAAAAAAAATTATACTTTTTCTACCATCTTTACATAGCTGTCAATTTGTACGACGGAAAAAAACACTCTCGCTTTTTAAAAATTTTAACTGAGCTTAATTTGTAAGCAAATTTATTAAGACAGGCTTTCAAAATAATGATAATCGTTTCAAGCCTGATTCTGAGTAAAATAAATATTTTTCAACAATATTCAAAGGAACTTATCGTGGTAAGTAGTAAAAATATTAACTAAGACAGAGTTTCAAAATAAAAACCGTTTTTTTTTTTTGAAGTGGGACTTTGAAAGAACTTATAGTTTTAATCAAAGGATTTTGCCGAGGTAAAAGTGATTTCCGAGAATCGCTTAAAGCAAAGTGAGTATAGTGTATTTACCCTTGCTGTTTTGCAATGAATTTTTATGCGTACAGGTTAATGGTTCGCAGAAATGAACTAAACCAGATTTTGTTATTTCGTAGATTTTTTCATCAATGTGTTGTGGATTGAGAAAGAACGGGATTCTCTAAATCAATACCACATATTTTTAAAGATTTAAAACTGCTGTTGATAATTCAAAGGCGAAGAAGTTTTGACTCATCGAATTCCAATGATTCCGTCAGATTTCCCATTTGATTTAAAGCATCTTCTGTTTTAAATCTTTAAAAATACATATGTGGTACATATTGATTTTTCTGTTTTTTCCCATGGACAACTTTATATGTTGGCTGTTCGCGTGTAGGAAAACCATCTGGTCAATTTATACCTATATGCAAAAGATATAAAAACAAAAAATGTTGTATATCAAAAAGCATTGCAATAAATTGGTTAATGTTCTACAATGGAATGGGAGCGGAATCCCGATTTTCAATATCGCGTTTTCTAAAATCCCAAAAAAAAGGTTTAAAATCCCGTTTTCAAAGTACTGTTTTTTTAATCCCGCTTATAAAAATCCTGTTTAAGCAAAATCCCGTCTCTGGAAATCCCGCTTTTTAAAACAACGTTTATACAGCAAATCCCAATTCATAACTGCTACTCAATATGGTACACTATCAGTATTACCTATAGGTTCCTCAAATCGAAAAAAAGAAAAAAAAAAATTCAATGGAAAATTTGGTAGGTAAATATTTTTTTTAATAAAGCTAATGTAAGGTCAAGTAGTCAAAATTGTAAAAAAAAATTTGTATGAAAACTACATATAGTAGAGAGAAGCTGACATAAATCTGTGAATAGATAACCGCTTACTCTTTTTACCTGCTCTATAGGGCAAGGATTGGTTTCGTGTCAAAAAAAATAAAATGCACGACTGGGTCGCACGAACTTGCTCTTAGTGTTAAAGTTGCTTAAATTTTTAAGACTTTATAGGTATAGAAATTTGGAAAAAAAATTAAATTCGTTTTTTAAAAAAATAAAATAAAATCTAAAATTGAATTGCCCTCCAAAACAAGTATGCAGTTTTGATTTATATATTAACATGCATTTTTAGAAAAAAAATTTTCAAATTCGTTAGAGCCGTTTTTAAAAAAAATAATTTTTTATAAATAATTTTTTGGAAAAAAAGTTTTAAAATAAAATTGGTATGCCATTTTGTAGAAATCACTAATCAACATCTAAAAACAAAAGTTCAAAAAAATTCAATGTCCCGTTTTCGAAAATTTGATTTTTCAAAAAAAAATTTTCAAATTTTTTTTAAAAATCCAAAAATTATTTTTTTGGAAATTTTATTTTTGGTTTATACTTAAATTATATAAATGCTTCTTCACAAAAAGTTCCGTTGAAATCGAATAATCAGTTTCGGAGATAATCGGATTTGAAAAAAACCGTTCTATGGCAGGTACCGTTAATAATGATTTTCAAAAAAAAATTTTTTCATTGGAAGATAAACCTTAGCTTAAAACTAACATTTGAATTTTTTAAACAAAATCGTTGGAGCCGTTTTCGAGATATTTCAATTTTACTTAAATCGGTATATGACATGTACCGTTATTTTTGGTCCAAAAAAATTAATTCCAAAAACCCCTCTGGAGAGTCGACAAATAACGCTACATACCAAGTTTGACGTTAATCGGTCCATCCGTTTAGGCTGTAGCTCCTTATACAGACAGACAGACAGACAGACTGACAGACAGACAGACAGACGGACTTCCGGGACCCACTTTTTTGGCATTGTCTACCATCGTAATGTCATGGAAAAATGTTATCTCAACTTTTTTTTTTGTACGAATGCATAACTTGATATATAGTACCTATATCGCAAGTAAAAATTGGAGGTTTTAATCAAAACCAACATTACGATGATGGAGAAGTCTGAAAAAGTGGGTCTCGCGGCGATTTTAAAAATAAAACACCTTGTGTTGATTCCAAAAGCGGGGTTATAAAAAGGGGAGTTTAATAAACGGGATGATAAAAAACTTGATTTTTAAAGCGGGGTTTAAAAAAAAAACAGGATTAAAAAAAATTCGGATATTAATGGCAATTTAAAAAACAGGATTATGAAAAGCGGGATACCGAACCCAACCCGATTACAATAAACAAGTTCTCTTTTTTCGGTTTTAATTTATTTTCAAACTGGTTCAATTCTTTTCAAAAGTGCACTCAGCGGAGCGGGTGGGGGTTAGCTAGTTAATTATAAATGTACAAAATTTCAATTAATTTCATATTAAAAATTCAGAGATAACGGTAAAAAGATGTTCTTTTTCTACACACGTTATATCTTTTGATCTAGTGCACATACAAATTTGATTTAACTTTAATACACATGCTGATAACATAACCTTTCATTTGATATATCACAATTAACTGTACGAGCTCTACAAGTTACACAATCTTAAATTGAAAAACTTGAAAAATACCTCAAAACATTTGTGGAGATCTGTTGACGATGATAAGTGTAGGAAGTACCGTAATCTCAGCTTGGAATTTCGATATAGTTGGCTTTAAAAAATTCTTATTTTTTTTTAGGCATGGTAGAAATATGAATCATACGTCATATAAAAGGTGAAATAACCTTTCAGATGATATACAATTTACTATAGGTTGTCATTTAACAAAATATATTTGTGCTTATGGGATTATGAAAGTGGACTAAGTCACTTTTTGCGTTGTTTAAAGAAAAACTTACATAATAATTTTCTTATAACGATTTAATTATATTTCTTTTATGAAGTCGCTAGAGGAGCAATAAAGAAGTTTATTAACTGCAATTTCGCTTTCAAATAAACTTTACCCCTTAAATAATAATTATTTTAAAGCTAAGTTTGAGGCCATTTTTAGGAGTGACTTAGTCCACTTTCGTAATAAAGGGCACATTTAATGGTGTTAAAAGAGAAAAAAGATTGATTTTTTTTTTGCTTTTTTGATAAAAAGTGATTTGGTTTGAAAAAAATAAGCTCTTTTTGTAGATTTTCTATAGACATGGAAGATATAAATATTTTGAGCTTATAATAGGCTTTCAGATGATATAAAATTAATATAGGTTTGCCATATAAAAAACATGTTTTTAAAGGAGATAGAATAAAAAAATAGGTAGATTTTTTCTTTTTTTTTGCAAGAAAAAATTTTTTTTAAGGTTTCACCTTTACCAAGTGTGAATTGCACACATGACTTTTTTTTTATTAGCAATAAAAATTTATTTTCAATGCAAATATTTTTCAGTTCAGCAATAAATATTTTTTTTTTTAATATTCTTACAACTCTATTTGAACTTGAAAATTAAAAAAATATTGATTGCAACTGAAAAATATTTGCATTAAACAAAATATTTATTGCAGAAATTTTTTTATTTGCAATCAATTTTTTTTTAATGCAAAATATTTTTATATGTTATAAAAATTTATTTTCAATGCAAATATTTCTCAGTTGCAATAAAATGCAATTTTTTTTTCAGTTCAGCAATAAATATTTTTATTTTAAATATTTTAATAACTCTGGTTAAAACGAACAGATCTTAATACCTATTTGTTTATTTTGTTCATCTTCCATCTTTTATGTCAATAAAGCTACTATTATATTAACTCTTGAAGCTATCCTAAAAAATACAGGAAATCCTGCTTAAACGTGCTCCGTCAACATAAACAAATTAAAATCTAATTGCTTCTTGCCAATTCTAATATTCTTAAATAACTGAAAGAGGTAAAATTTTAATTTTCTCTATTTTACAGTTTTCAAGATGTTTTTATTCTTATACTCGTATATTTGCTGCTAATATGGTAATTAGAATTACCTTGAAGCTTTCTACTTAGAGGTATAGTATTTTTATGTTATTAGAACATAGCCCTTCGGCATGCCAAACAATAATATTTGCGAAGCACACATTTCGCATTAATATTTCATGCTATTACCTCCTAAAGGACTTTTTTTTTAAATTTTATTATCAGTGTTATTCTCAAATTAATGGAATAATTGTAATAAAAAAGGCGAACTTTATACATTATAAAGTACTAGACAAATTAACGACCTACTTGTTACTCTTTTATTGTGATTTTTGTTATGACCATAATTGACTACAAAAATAATAAAATCCATTTTGATGGAACAAAACATAATTATTTCTTTGAATCCATAAATACTCTCTCTAGTCTGTTCTTAATAAGCTCCATTGTCGTGTATATTTATTTGAAGAACAAAAAAGAAATAAAGATAACGTTTTTAATTGGTTTAATTTTGGAAAGAAAAAATATCAGATTTCGAACCGCATCGTTTATACAGAAAAAAAAAAATAACTATAAAATTGTGATTTCAATTAATAAAGTAATAAAATTTATTTTCAAATTTTGTTATTTCATTTTTAACTGTGCTGGAAAAATGTAACACTGTATGTTATTTTTCTCCATAGCAATATTTTTATTGAAAAAATATTGCAAATGTCTGACGATTAGAATCTGTTTTATTCTTAATTGCCCTCAAGTGGTTGTTGAATTAAAATATTTATGTAATTATGATTCATTAAAAACTTGTTACATGTAAGATTTTAATAAAAATATATCTATTATTAGCTTCTACTCTGCATTTTTACATTGTGAGTTCACCCTCTACTGCATGAATTAAAATTAATATTAATATTAAATATTTATCATTTAAAACAAAATAAAGTTAAATAGATACATTGCATTACAAAAGGTTAAGAATTACTTCAAATTTGGCTCATTTTAAGCCATGGAACCGAGAAAAGCAATTTGTTTTATCAGTTATATATAATTTTTCTGGTTCACATTCTTTCCCCTGTCGAAGTAAGTCTTGCTCCAACATTTTCACCCACTCCCAGATCTTAAAAAAACTAAAAAGTAATAAAATGATTGAAAAAAATTATAGGTAAGCCTCCCTCCCCCTAAATTTTTTATTGTTACGCTCCTGGAAATGGGGTTAACATAAAAAAATGTCTCCAAAAGCGAAGGGGCTCCGTTTCTGAAGTAAAACATAGCTTCCAAGCAAAGTAAAAATGTAAAGGAACAAAATTTGCAAACAAAAAAATTTAACAAATTTTGTAGATTTAAAACCCCTTAATGCATACGAAGCCAAATATGGCTCCAGTACTTTTTGTCCTCCCAAGACCAGGCCAATAATTTTTTTTCAATAAAAATTGGTTCATAGCATACATAATAAGACAATCGATCAAAAATAAATTTTTAATTCCACTTTTCTTTCCAAACAAACGCAGTAATTAACACTTAAAGTATGAAAATATTCTACACTTTCGATTTCAATGCACACGACTGATCGACTCACCTGTGATTATAAAATACACCTTTATTTTGTGTCGGACACACGAAAAAACTATCTCTATGGGTTCTCAGAAACACAAAGAAGAGGATTGTTTTTATTCTTTACCATTTTTTTTGCTTTTTTGATGAAATTTCATCGAGTTTAAAAAATTCTACCTCTTTTTGTAGATGTCCCATAGACCTGATCGATACATATATGAGTTTGGACAGTAAGCTTTCAGATGGTGTAAAAATTTTTACTGGTTGTTAGGGAAATAAAATGCACGACTGGGGTCGCACGTACTTGCTCTTGCAGTTCAAAGCACTTTTATGTTAGTCTACTTGTAGATTTTAAAAGCTGCCTCTAAATTAAAAAAAAAAGATATTGGGGAAGAGCCGACATTTAGGGCAAAATTTTGTAAAATGAAAAAAATTTTTTTTGTTATTTGACTTTTTTGAGAAAAAATAAAAATGCAGTTTTATTGCCACTGCTTTTTTACGTATACAAAGTTTAATCAAAATCGTTAGAGCCGTTTTCGAGAAATTTGCAATATCGTATTTTTTTGTATGGGAGGTATACGTTCTATACGAGATAGAAAAAAACAAAAAAAAAAACCAACTTTCAGAATTCCATAAAAATCATCTGTACCAAATTTGAAGAAAATCCGTCCACCCGTTTAGGCTGTGGAAATGTGCACAGATGGACGCACAACCGCACAACCGCACAGACGCACAGACGCACGGACGGAATTGCGAGACCCACTTTTTCGGAATTCTCCATCATCGTAATGTTGGTTTTGATTAAAACCTCAATTTTTTTTTCGACACGAAACCAATACTTGCCCTATAGAGCAAGTAAAAAATGGATTTAATAGCGTGAGAAGATAAAATTACGTGTTTTTTTTCGGTTTGTTTGATGAAAATGATTGTTTTCAATAAATTATTTATATATTTTTTGCGCATTGTAAACATTTTAGTATGGCTTTATTCTTTAGGAAAATTTTTTAAGCTTTTTAATGGTTTCATTTTTTTTTTTTTTTAATGATTTTTTAAGGTTTCACTTCTACCACGTGTGAATTGCACACATGATTTTTTTTTTTTTTTACCCCTAAATGGACTTATACCACTTTCATTAATAATAATAAAAATTATAATAAATAAAAATAAATATAGAAATTATTTTAAAATTAAATTTAAATTAAAAACAACTTCTTTTCATGAATAATCAAGCTTATTAGGAATTGTATTTAGAGCCGTTTGCTCAAACAAAACTTAAGGATTTAAGTTCAACATAAAACCTTATGTGACAGTTTAAGTAGATGAAAAAGTAGAGAATAAAAGTTTATGTTGCACATAAATTATAATTATTTAAGACTCGTTTGCTGAATCGAAACTTAAGCATTTAAGTTCTACATAAATCCTTATGTGACAGTTTACGCAGAGCAAATGGCCCTAAGTTTCGTTTCAGCCCTTACCTATTAAGTTAAAAAAAAATAAAGTGGTTCTAAAAATTTTTCTTGGCAATAAAGAATGATCCTGAACTTTGCAGACAATTTGTCTGCTGAGGTTTGAACAGCCACCAAAGTCGCAAAACTCGTCTGGTTTTGAAAAATTAAACGCCAATCGCTTCGTTAAATAAAAATCTAAGGGCGATATGTTTTTAGTTTTTTTTTTTATTTGTCTTAACAAAAAAGTTATGGCCAAAAAACGCAAAAAAACACCAAAAAATTAATTTAAACATTTTTGGACTTTCTTCACCACTGTAATAATGGACCCATTTTCAAAAAATAAATGGCAATCGCTTCGATTAATCAAAATCTAGGGGCGATAATTATAGTTTTTTTTAATTTGTCTTAACAAAAAAGTTATGACAAAAAAACGCAAAAAACACCAAAAATTATTAAACAAATTTTGGGCTTTCGTCACCACTGTAATAATGGACCCATTTTCATAAAATAAATGGCAATCGCTTCGAATTAATCAAAATCAATTTTTAGGCAGAGTATTTGCTCAAAGAATCTTTGCGAATCTATTTCCGTGTGTAAAGCCGGTTTATGGACTATGATTTTACGTGATAACGTCGTCAGAAAACAGGTTGTGTGCTTTTGTTTAAAATGAGTCAATTGAAGCGTTTACTTATTTCAAACAATCATAATTTACAAGAAAAAGCTAGAAAAATACCTTTTTCATTTTCTCATTATATTAATTTTTTTTATTTTAAAAGCTTACAAAAAAAAAATTATGCAATTTTAAAGTCAAGTATTTCTTCTTAAGAATAAAACCATTTTAAAATTTTTACAATGCGCAAAAAGTATAAAAATAATTTATTGAAAACAATCATTTTCATCAAAAAGAGCAAAAAAAACATGAATTTTTATCTTCTCACGTCATTAATTCCATTTTTGTCACTAACAATCTATACAAAATTTTATACCTACTGAAAGCTTATTGTCTTAGCTCAAAATATATATATTGATCAGGTCTATGAGACATCTACAAAAAGAGCTAGAATTTTTTGAACTCGATCAAATTTCATTAAAAAAAGCAAAAAAAAAAAACATTTATTTTTATGTTCTCACGCTATGGAATCAATTTTTTGTTTAACAACCTATAAAAAATGTTATACCATGTGAAAGCTTATTATTTCACCTTTCATATGACGTATCAATCTCATTTCAAAGATGCCTACAAGAGAAGTTAGAATTTTTTAAAGTCAACCATGTCGAATTTCCAGACTGAGATTACGGTACTTCCCACACTGGTGGCTGTTCGGGGGGCAACAGATCTCCACTGGTGTTTTGAGGTTTTTCGCAAGTTTCTTGATTTAACATTGTGTAGCTTGTAGTTAGTCTACCGTTATGTGTGATATACCAAATGAAAGGTAATTGTATCAGGATGCTCATAAAATTTTAATAAAATTTCTATCTGCTCTTGGTCAAAAGTTATAACCTGTTGAACTCCAAAATTTTATTTTACCGTTATCTCAAAATTGTGTTTACGAAAATGATTGAAATTTCGCACACATTTAGTCGTGGTCATGGTCTATCATTCCTGTATCTATTAAATAAAAAAAGATAAAAATAAAAAACGATGAAAATCGGTTAAAAACGGTCAAAAAACGTGTTTTTTAAAAACTTCTTTCTTCTGTTATTTAATCAAAACTCACTAAACGTTTCCAAGTTTTTGCACATGTATGCATGAGGCCAAAAGCTATACGTGTCCTATAAGTTTGAGATTTTTTGAACGCTCCAAACTAAAAATCAAAAACTATCCAAAAATACCCCTAAAAAAAAAGGTGTTTTTCAAAAATTCATATTTCGAAACGCAGAGTGTTGGAAAAAAATCCGTAATAGATGCCTAATTTTTTTTTCCTCATCTTCATCATCACCTGGCACATTTAGAATTGTCAAAAAAAATATTCCCTACCAAAAATCATCATTTTGTCATAGCCCCAACTCGTGTTTAATGTTCAAACAAAACGTTATAGCTTAGTTTCAAATTTTTTTAGAATTTTTTCTTAAATGCAGTTATTCTTAAAATTAGTCTCATCTATCTATAGCAAAAAAAAAATCAACTCTCTACAACTTCGCGTTTAGATTTTAGCCCAAATTTCATCATTACGTTTTACCCCTGTTTACCCTATTAAATGACGGAATTTTTAAAAATCCTTCATTTGGATTAAGCTTTAGGTTATTATCTTTCAAATTTAATAGTTAATTTTTAATTTTGAATTGAAATTTTTGCGCGCACTGCGAAAGTGCGAGAGTGGAACGGGAGAAAATGGCGTCACTTTTTTGTGGTTGCTGCCATGGTTCATCGATTTATAAGACGTTATCACGTCAAAATTGTTTGTAAATTACCATCCAATATACCGAAAACGGTGAGAACCTCAAATTTTTTGCTATGGAAATTTCACTTCTTGAAAGCAGGCTACAAGAACTTTTTTAATTCAACAGGTTTAACAAAAAGAAAATTAATGGGGAAAAAATGGTATAAGCAAACAGATCCAAATAATATTATGTACTCCTATTAAAAAAATTTCCTATTGTTTTCTTAGTCAGAAAACTTAAAACTTCAATTTCAATTAGACGAAAATAACTATTAACCAAATTGTATGATAATTTCGCAATGTTGCCTTTTAATTAACAGCCGCACTAATTAGCAAAAATTGTCTAAAGAAATTTGAAAACAATTTAATGTTTGACATCAAAAATACAAAACATTTTCCTTCCAAATTAGCTAAGTTTTCAAAATTTTGTAAAAGATTTTTGAAGCAGACACAATTCTATGTCATTTTGTGTAGGTAGGTATATTAAAACAGATCAAAGTCAAAATTTGCATAGAAACTTGTATACGACATAGAATATTTTTTTCCATCTCAAAGTCATTGTTCTTTTTTTTTTTAAAGGACATCTTTTGTATATTTAGTTTAGACTTTTTTTCCTCTTTCCCGTGCGCACTCCAAATTGAATGCTCCACTTATCTAAAACACTTGACGCGCACGTGAGGGTAGAATTCACCTGCCTGCAGGTACTGTTTCAGTCGCCTCGAGACGAGCCGAATCCTTCTTCTCTTGCTCTGTGCTTCGTTCTGTGTGTATACAATTCATTCTTCCTTTATGTATTGTTTTTTTTTTTTTTTATTCTTTTTAAACTTTTCTTTCGTTTAACTTTTGCAACAATGTCCAGTTATTCTGATGATGATATTGAATGTGAAAGAATAAAACTGAGAAATAAAACAAACCAAAAGGTAGAAAACTATTTTTTTTTTCTTTCTTAAAGCTTTCACATTCAAAAGGGGGGAAGTTTTTTTTTCCTTTCTATTCTTATGATTTTCGTGACTTAAACGAATGGAAAATATAAAGTTACGAAATGAGTTGGACACAATTGACCATCTTTTTTTAGAAATGAGTTAAAATGTTAAATATAAAAATTAGAAAAAAATAAGGCATAATATTGATTGTTAGAAAACCGTTTATCATTTCAAACTAAAAATCGAGTAGTTTTACAAATCCAAAAAATGCCCTTTAATTTTCAATATTCCCACCCAAGTTGAAAAAAAATAGAAAACTTTAAGTAAATAATTTTCCTCTATATTTTATTATAGAGTGAAGCACCGGCTTGGCATTGTTATACCAATGGATTTTTATTTAGTTATGCTGCCATAGAAAAAGAACTTTCGCCCTCATCACCAACCCCATCCTCCTTTTTGGGTGTGATTTTGAGAACAAGGTTTTTTGATTATTCTGAGCGTTGGGCCTTACCAGTGCATTTTTTTTTTTTTTTTTTTTTTTTTGTAAAATGAACACCCATCAACCCGCGCATTATGAATTCGATTTTGTTGTTAGGGCTTGTTTCTGATATCTTTTTCGTTTTTTTATTTTTGTTGTCTTTTTGTTTGCATTTTTTAGCCAACGTTGACGCCACTCTAGAACTGAGTCTAGTAGTTGAAAAAACTTTTGAGTGTTGTTGCATCGATTGAGGAGAACAAAAAAAAAGTATGCCTATGCTATGTATGTAGGGATATATGAGATGAACTGATTCCATTAGTAAATCAAAATACAGAGACTAGGGGCAAAATTAAATAGAAATTGTACCTTTATAGATAGAGATCAATTTCATGAGGATTTATTTTTTATTTTATCAAATTATATAATCGAGTTAAAATTGGAATTAGAAAGACTATAGGTACAAAAAGTTGAATAAAATAATAATTAAATTTCAATAAATTGAATACAAATTCTAGTTTGAAAACGAAAATTCACTGCATTATTCAAAAAAATGAAGAGTGATTTTCAATGGAATGTAGTAGTTTGGCCCACTGAGTCCATAAAACGAAATAATCCGGTTATCTCGTCGATTCTGTAAAGGAATACAACAGCTTTAGTTTTGATTTCTGACAGAGATGTTGATAATTAAAGATGAATATCCTTTATCTCTATAGAATAGATTTAAAATATATTAAAGTGAAGACACACCGTTAAGTAATAAAAAAATAAATGTTTTCCTTTTTCAGTTTTAACCTTAAATTTTTTTTATATCAGAGTTTTCTTGACTCACTGTACCGATCACTAAGAGTTTTTTTTTTAACTAAACAGTATAAAATTTTCACTCTCTTTTTGGTTCTTCAAGATCCTCATGCGGCTTAGGGTTCGTAAAGTCGCTAATGTCTTTTGGAAATGATTTTTTTTTAAGTGAAAACTTGTTTAGTATCGTAGTGATTTAAAATAAGATAAAACGAAAAAGCGACAGGAAAAATCAAATGATTGTAACTTTTTTTTTAATAGATACATAGATGAATAAAATTAATACTGCAGATAGGTAATTAAATAAACTATAATTGTGCAAAATTTCAATTAATTTCATATTCAATATCCTGAGATAACGGTAAAAATATGCATGCTGATAGTATTGCCTTTCAATTAACTTGTTTCTCTATGATGGAATAATAATGTACCTTTCATTTAATATATCACACATAAAGGTAAGTGCTTTAATAGTTACACAATCTTTAATTGAAAAACTTGAAAAATACCTCAAAACACGAGTGTAGGAAGAACCGTAATCTCAGTTTAAAAAATTCTTACTTTTTTTTTGTAAGCATGGTAGAAATATGATTGATACGTCATATAAAAGGTGAAATAATAAGCTTTCAGATGATATAAAATTTATCATAGGATGTCATTTAAAAAAAAAATATATTTAATGGTGTTAAAAGAGAAAAAAGATTGATTTTTTTTTGCTTTTTTGATGAAAAGCAATTGGGTTCAAATAATTCTAGCTCCTTTTGTAAATGTTGTATAGACATGGTCGATATTAATATTTTGAGCTGAAACAATAAGCTTTCAGATGATATAAAATTATATTATAGGTTGTCATATAAAAACATGGATTTAAAGGTGATAGAATAAAAAAAAAGGTAATTTTTTTTCGATGTTTTGCAAGAAAAATGATTTTTTAAGGTTTCACGTAAAGTACAAAAACTTCCTTAAAATCAATAAATAATTCCTTTATAAAATCAGCAACAAAAACAAAATTTTCAAATAATTTCCCAAAAATGTGAAAATAAAGAAGAAAAAAACTGGTTGTGGCCACATTTCCACATTTTTAAATTTGTTGAAATTTTTTTATCTTTCAAGAAGATTAATTTCACCCAATGTTCAAACTGTAAAAGTATGCCTTCTTTTACAAAACTAAAACACCGATTAAAAAAAAAAACAATTCTTGTGGAAGATGTTTCGTAATCAAAAAAGTACCTAAGTTCGGGAACGGCGGCTATTAAGAAAATCTGCCCTAAACCTTGTTCGGGAGATAGTAAAAAAAAAAATGGTTGTTTATCATCGTAAGATCTCTAACCTTCGTTGATTTCGGGCATTGCAATGTTTGTAGAAAACAAAATTACTTGCTGGGGTCCTCCATATTATCTCCCAGCATTGTAAAGGGAAAACTCTGATGCAATATTCCGAAATTTTTTCAAATATTTTTTTTTTTATTTGTTTAAAATCTGGCAACAGGGTAAAAAAATATTGCAAAAAAACTCTTCAACGAATGAAAAAAATCACACTTCCTTACAAAAAAATACAAAATAAACTAGGTAATGAAGTTACCCCAAAATAATAATGCACCTTAAATGAATCTAAAAGCTAAAATTGAAGTGAAACTTCTCAGCATCTGAAGCTGATGATTCATGAAGAGTATCGGAATTAAGTTTTAATCTTTGATTCGATTTTTTATTTCTTTCAGTAAAATTTTAAAATTAAACCGTCACCGTTTATATTGCAAAAGAAAAAAAAAACTCAATATCATTAATTCATTTCCGGCCCTTATAGTACAGGTAAAATAGGCATTTTAAAAAAAAAATTGTTACACTCATGAAACTTGTCAAAAAGATTGCTTTTAGGATAAGAACCAAGTACATAAAAAGTCTATAAAAAAAAGTTGGGTGAAAGGGTGTTTTTTTTCAAAGAGACAGTAAAATCTGCAATTGGTAATTGTAAGAACTTATCTATAAATGTTTAATTTGTCATCAAAACCATAAAAAAAATGAATCATTGGCTTTTTGGGAGCAATTGCAGATTTTACTGTCTCTTCGAAAAAAACACCCTTTCACCAAATTTTTTTTTTATGAAAACTCTTTATTCTTACTTTCTATCCCAAAATCAATGTTTTTTACCGAATTTCATTAGGTTGACCCATCTTTTTTGTTTTCACTCAAAAAAACACCCTTTTAACTATGATATTTTTATAGACACTTTAGATTCTTGTTTCTTATCTTTTGCTAAATTTCAATAGGGTACCACTAATATTATCAAGTATAACACACTTTTTCAAATATACCCATATTTTCTTTATTTCTAAAAAAAACACCCTTTCACATAAAAAAAGTTTATAGACTTACATTATTCGTAATTCCCATTTGAAAGAGAACATATTTAATGAATTTCGTAAGGGTACCATTTATACCACTGATTTTATCGGACTTATCGCGGATTTTTCCTTATTTCCCAAAAAAACACCTTTTAACCAAAAATGTTTGTATAGACTGTTCGGGTTTCTGTTATAAATGAAACATTTTAACCAATTTTCATTGGTGTAACAATTTTTTACTAGTTTTTATGGTACTAATTCCGAATTTCATCATTTCTATAAAAAAAACACCCTTTCACTCAAGATAATTTTGTACACTTTATAGATTCTTAATTCTTATACCAACCAAAACATTTACACCAAGTTTTTAAAATTAATAAAATTTAAGTCAGCTGTTATGATACCTTCCTCACACACAACTTAACCCATCAAAAAAACACCCTTTCACCAAAAATAATTTTAAAAACTTTATGAATCCTTTGTTTTATCTTGAACCTTCATCCCGAATTTCTTCAGTGTAGCATGTTTTTCACATGGGTTTCGGTTATATTTTACTTGTTGAAGTCAAAAAACAAGCACCCTTGTTTTTAATCGGCAATAACTTCTTAGAGCAATCGTATTGACTTTATTTTTATGTCATTAGATTCAGCAATAAAAAATACATTGAAAACATGTGTCATAAGCAGGGGCGTACACTCCCTTGGGGCAAGCGGGGCGACGCCCCGGGGCCCCCGACCGAACTCAGGGCCCCCACTGGAGACAATGCAGAAAAGGAAACTGTTAGCATGAATTGAGTAACGAAGTAAATTAAAATGTATTTGAATCACTTCGGATACAAGGGAGACAAATTATGTCATTCAGTGTAATGTATAATGCATTGGTAGCCACACAATATATATTGATTTGATAAAAAGGTTACCCCAGGGGCCCCAAACAAAATAAACTGCTTTTTTAAAAGAAAAATTATAATTTTATCTTTGGGCCCCAAAAAATATAACTTGAAAAATCTTTGCAACCACAAATAATACATTAGGGGCCCCAAATAAGCAAAAAATAACTTCAAGCCAGGGTCCTGCAGGGGCCCCAAATGCCTTTACTTCAGGACTTAAAAAAAAAATTAAATTAAAAAAAATTGTTTTTTTAAATTAAATTACATTTGTTGATGGATTACTAAATATTACTTAAGGAGCCCCAAAGAATATGACTTCGGGGATCCAAAAATATTATAAATGAAGGGTCCCAAAAAATAATTTTTCAGAAACCCCTTTAAATGAGATGCAATCAAATATTAATTTGGGGGCCCCAAAATCTATTACTAAGGAGCCCAAAAATATTCATCAAACTTTCTGATGACATGACAAATAATATTTGAGGATCCTCAAAAGCAATTACTTCAGTGGTTCAAAACAATCAAATGGAAAATTAAATTTAAAATTTAGGGGCCCCAACGTAAATACATCAGGGCCCAAAATAAAAACATTACGTTATTGGTGGTATTCCGAATATTACTTTAGAACAGAGGCCCCAATACTTATTAATTCTTGGCTCCAAAAAAGTTATATTATATTTTAGGGGCCTCTAAGCACTTAATTTTGAGGCCCCAAAAATAATTTTTCAGGGGCCCCAAAAGAAATAAACTATGTTTGATGATGGAAAATCAACTGTGTACATATTACTTCAGAAAAGAGGCCCCAAGAACTATCAATTCTAAGCTAAAAAAAAATTTTGTTTTAGGGGTCTCTAAATATTTAATTTTGGGGGCCCCTAGTACAAGTATTTACTACTTTTATGATAGAAATTTTAAGTAAGTATAGCAAAGTGCATTACAAACATATTAAAACATTAAAATAAACCTTAAAATAAATAAGCCATACAAAAAAATGTATGGCGTATACGCACTTTTTTTATATCTAAGGGGCCCCCAAATATCAAAGGGGCCCTAAAATTTAGTCTTGCCCCGGGGCCCCGGTGACTCAACGTACGCCACTGGTCATAAGATGATATTCGACAAACAATTTTTTTCAGTATACTTTTGGCCTTCACCCCATCCCTCTTGTCCGCGAAAAAACACCCTTCCACCCAACTTTTTTTTTATAGACTTTTTATGTACTTGATTCTTATCCCAAAAGGAAACTTTTTGCCAAGTTTCATGAGTGTAACAATTTTTTTTTTATATTTCTTGATTTTATGTACTATTTTACATGTACTATTATTTTACTTCTTATTTTTCTTCATAGATAAATTTATTCTATCTTCCTACGTCATTTCCTGCCATAAATGAAAGAATATTCTAAAGTATTTTTTGTAACCAAGTTGTCATTTTGAGCCTTGAGTATATCTATGAATATGTTTATTTAAAGCGTTTCTTTTCAATTTATATTTTTATTCTTTCCAAAACTAGGTATCTCAAAAACATCCAATTGTTATAAATAAAATATTTTAAATTCAAATCAACGCACTTTAAAAAAAAAACCTAACAATCATAAATATAAAACAAATTTCACATAAACTAAATTGTTAACGACACAATACTCATAAAGTAACTATACCTACTTAAAACTTTTCTATAGACATTTCAAAATTTTTTAAGCTCGTAGGCATCCAAGTGGATTTTTGAAGTGTAAGTGCATTTCTTGACGCATGCTTTATATTTTATCTGTCAAATTAGACTTGCCTCTTTTGCAAATTTATTATTTTTTTTGTATACAACAAAAAAAAAAAAAAAATAAATTTAAAGCAACAAAAGGAATACAAAAAAAAAACTATTCAAAAGATTTCATAGAGCAATGAATCACTATTGCACATGATGTCACACGTCACACGTGAAACGTGATGCCATAATACAGACACTATACACATTTTTGTTTTGTTTCGTTTTTTTTTTGTATTTATTTACTCAAAAAGAAAACGTTCGCAAGTTTGCAAATTTGGAAGCACAATTCTAAAATATTTTAAGCTCTGTATGGATGGGTGATTCTAAATGCTAAACTAACCCTCTTCAACATTCACGCGAGAGTAAATCACGTTGGCAAGTTAATTTTATTCAATAAAACAAGAGTGTGTTTGTGTTTGAATATAAAATTTATTTCAGTTATATAATATTTGTTTTTTTTTTTTTTTTGTTACTTTGAGACTATGAATGGAAATGTAGGTAATTTGTTCTACATGCAGTTAGAGATTCTACAAATATTTCACTCAGATATCAATCAAATTAGAGAGTATTTTCTATCAAAGTTAGAGGAGGATTATTATAGAATGTTCCATTTAAAACTTGTCATTGATTTTCTTTTGATGACATTTTATTACATGTATTTTTTTTTTGTTCACCACTTTGAAGTGATTACAGCGACATTTTTGCAAATGAAAGGGTAGTCAACCTGCATTATAATATCATCAATCACATCAGTTTATCGTACATTGAAAATCATTTTTATTAAAAAACACGGATTGATTAGGTATAAAGTGGATGGAAAATTAATTAATTTCATAAAGTAACTACCTATAAGTTTCACTAGAACCGAACAAAATGTTCTTCGAAAATCAACATTATCAAAACTAAACCAATAAGTTTAATGTCTGGATTATGGATAGAAAATGGGCAACAATATTCCGAAAGGAAAATCTGGAAGAGAATTTCATTCAATTAAGTGTATCATCGTAGTGGCATCTCTGATATAATCGTTATCTCAAGCATTGTGTTTGCAATGTAGCAATTATAGTAGATTGGTTACTTAATTGCAGGGACAAATGAAGATGTTTTGGACTTTAAAAGAACAGGTCATGTAAATTTACTGAAATTATATTTATTTTTAACCCTCTGTCGGCACACGGGTGCAAATTTGGCAGGACACAAATAAAAAAATTACGATTTTTCAAAAAAGTGGTCACAAAAAAGTCTCTTTATAAGGGTGAAAATATTTTTTTTTGGAATTGTGAATACAATATTCGAATTCCTCGGATTATTCTACATCAATTTCATAATTGATTCTCTATAAAATATTGTGACCGAAAAAAGTTCTAGCGAACTTTACAGATACCCAATCAAGCTTCAAATATGGGAAAATCTGTTAACAATTCAAATTCTCATCATTTGTTAAGCTAGTAACACCTAATTCTGTTAGCTATCAAGCATGAGAGTCAGAAGTTTTTGATGCAATGTGGTAGACCAGGCATGTCAAACTTGCGGCCCGCGGGCCGCATGCGGCCCACAACGCATAACTCTGCGGTCCAGTCTACATTTTTAATAATTTTGAGTTTAAGTTTATAATTTAGATTTTGTGCTCCCAGCTTTTGACATACATGCACCTCCTTTTTTTTTATTCAACAAATAAATAAGTATGGAACTTAAAATCAAAATTATAAATTTTATAAAATATCGTGGCGTAAATCAGGGGAAGATATTTCTTAAAGTGAATTAGAAAGCGAATATTCTGATTTAACCTACCA
Organism: Episyrphus balteatus; assembly: GCF_945859705.1. Lineage (NCBI taxonomy): Eukaryota > Metazoa > Arthropoda > Insecta > Diptera > Syrphidae > Episyrphus > Episyrphus balteatus. Next base: position 40,614,739 of record NC_079134.1, read on the forward strand.
AACGGCTCTGGGTCTTGGGAATTTTTTAGGTTTTGATGATAAAAACCTTTACACCAGCATGCAATTTAGGTATGTTTGCATCGGTAGTCGGTCGTATCAAAAATAATCCACAAAAAAATCTAAACTTTAATACTGAATATGAAAAAGGCTTGCAGATTTATGTCTTTGAAAGACAAGTTCTCTTGATTTTCTTCGCTTTTTTTCCTGTTAAATGTCCCTGTCGATGCTGTTATTTAAGTCATTAAGAGGTATGAGTTACCTATAAGATCCAGCTTAAATAACCTTGATCTTAGAAAAAACATGGTAAATGGAATACATTATTGTTATCATGCTTCCTATTTTTTTTTTTTATAAATTTGTTTTATAAAAATTTTAGTTTTCCTTTTTTTTTGCGGCCCATAAAAATTTTGATCTCGCTGTTTTGGCCCTTCGTAACCATTGAGTTTGACATGCCTGTGGTAGACAATTCACAGTGGGTACCACCATAGGTCAAAAATAAAAAAAGGAAATGTCAGTTTTTTAAAATTCAAAGATTAAACCAAAAAAAGTTTGACGGTTACCCCTTTTTTCATTTCTTAATAGCCATTCAAAGTCGGTATATAAAAAAGGTACATCTTTCTTATCGCTGCAGTTATAAGGTGTGAACTTGCGATAGTGATAGCGGGTGTTAAAAAATTGTGAGCAGTATTAAATTGTTGTGGATATTAAACGAGAAGGTTAATATGTACTTTCTAAAAACATAAATTATATTGTTAAATAACATTAAGGTTAATTGTAATGGGGCTCGTTAGCGAAGCAATTTTAATCATTTTTATTTAGCTTAATTTTCATTCAATTGGAGATTTAGTTGGTTTGCCTTCGAGTGCCCTTTACAATTTAAGTATTCAAATGAAGAATACTGTTCTACCTTTCGAAATAATAGCGCAGTTTTTTTTTTTTCCTTTTCGAGTAATACGAGTTTAAATGACGATACACGGAGAAAAAAAATTACAACGTAAAACTAAAAAAATTCGTTTTTGGCACTATTATTTCTAAAAAAGACTGAACTAGAGAGTAAGGGTAAGGTGCTCGACTGAGAGTCAGGTTCCATTTCCGGCATTAACCATTTTTTTTTTAATTAAAAAAAAAAATGTTTACCATTTTTTATTTTTCTTCAAAATAACAAAAATTTAAAAAAAAAACAGACTTGATGCATTTTTTTGCATTAATAAATCATATTAAATGATAATACAGGCGTTTCATTAAAAAAAAATGGTCATTATATTTTTGACCGCACTTTGTACTTTGTACCCACTCACATAGGGGTATTTGCCAATTTTACGCGGACAAAATTATTTTTCCGGTTTATCTTCATCAACAAGGTAAAAGCTTGTGTTTAGTACTGGAATAAAATGTTTTAAGTGTTGATTTCAATGAAAACATTTTTCTTACTAAACCACTTTTTGATCAAACAAAAAAGTGTCAAGAATGGATCCCAATGGTTTGTTAAAGCGCTTATAAATGGAGTTCTATTAATGGTATCGCCAAGATAAAGGTCTTAAAATTTAGGAAAAAACATAAGGATTCAGGTTCTGTAACTCAAGAAGTTGAATCTTTAAAAAAAAACTTAAAATATGCATGCTGAATACAAGGTAACCATTTTTCAAAACCTAAAATCTTTAAGAAGGGCAAATGTGTCGAAGTTGCACTTAGTTGCACATTTTTTTTACAGATTCAATTAGATAAGAGTTTAACCTTTAGAAAACATTAAATTTTATCACACAATAATGTGAAATTGTATAACTTATCTCCTTACCAACACAGAAATTTAGTTTTTTTACGATTAATTTATATTAAGATTCAACATATCACTTTTTTATTTATAAAGTAATACAACATTTAGATACAACATCTAGTAGATAGTTTCGTATCTCCTTATCAATATTCCATAAAAACTTTTTTCTACATCCACTTCAAAAAAAAGTACTTACTTAAGCACAGTCGCTAAATTACAAAAAAAATTAATTTTATATTTGTCCTTAAAACTTTGAACTCTAGACCGCTGCTGTTAGTCACCTGAAGGAATAATCAATTTTAAAACTATTAAAAAAGGCTAAGCAAGTTATCTACTTTTAGTAGGATGTTGATTTTTTTACGTTTGGATCAGTTTAAAATTTCGTGTTTTGTCCGCCTAAATTGACTAAATACCCCTATGTGCCACTGTGCGATGTAGGTTATACATCAGGCAAAAAAAAAAAAATAAAAACTGAGATTTATAACTGCCTATTTAAACTAACTTGTTCTACAAACATATAAATTCCTGAAATGATTCAAAATCGAAAAATTTTTTAAATTTAGGTAGGTATTAGTTTCCTTTTTGGCTTCGTTTTCGAGTTATAACGGTTTTTATGATTTTGGGTGAATTAATTATAGCTATAAGAAATGCCATTTGGTTTTCTTTAAGGTATTGAACAGTTTTTTGACAATAAATAAATATTATATTAAAAAACAGAACAATTAAAACAATCTAAACAATCTTTAAATCATTTTTAAGGACCTATCTGTTATACCGAGTGATTTGGATAATATGCGACAAAAAACTAGAGCGTATATATTGATTGAAAACCATAAAAAATAAAATGCACGACTGGGTCGCACGAACTTGCTCTTAGAGTTCAAGTTGCTTAAGTTTTTAAGACTTTTTATATAGAAACTTAGGAAATGTAAAAAAAAATGTAAAAAAAAAAAACAAATAAAAAAAAATAAAATTAATTTTTCAAAAAAATAAAACAATATCTGAAATCAAATCGGCCCACAAAACAAGAACGCAGTTTTATTTGATATATTAAGGTGCATTTTTAGAAAAAAAATTTTCAAAATCGTTAGAGCCGTTTTTTTAAAAAACTAATTTTTTATAAATAATTTTTTGAAAAAAAGTTTTAAAATCAAATTGGTATGCCATCTTGTAGAAATCACTAATCAACATCTTAAAACAAAATTTCAAAAAAATTCAATGTCCCGTTTTCGAAAATTTGATTTTTCAAAAAAAAAATTTCAAAATTTTTTTAAAAACCCAAAAATTATTTTTTTTTCAAAATTTTATTTTTGGCTTGTATTTAAAGTATATAAATGCTTTTATATAAAAAATTTCGTTGAAATACAATTAGCAGTTTTGCAGAAAATCCGGTTTGAAAAAAGTGGTCCTATGGCAGGTACCGTTTCAAAAAAAAAAAATTTTCTTCAAAAGATAGACCTCATTTGAAAACTAACATTTGAATTTTTTTAACAAAATCGTTGGAACCGTTTTCGTGAAATTAAACTTTTCCGAAATTTTTGTATGACAGGTACCCTAATTTTTGGACCAAAAAAATTAATTCCAAAAACCCCTCTGGAGAGCCTCCAAAAAATACTACATACCAAGTTTGAAGTCAATCGGTCCATCCGTTCAGGCTGTAGCTCCTTATACAGACAGACAGACAGACAGACTGACAGGCAGACGGACAGACAGACTTCCGGGACCTACTTTTTTGGCATTCTCTACCATCGTAATGTCATGGAAAAATGTTATCTCAACTTTTTTTTTTGTACGAATGCATAACTTGATATATAGTACCTATATCGCAAGTAAAAACGTATTGAAGAGTATATATCTTTCCGTTAAGGAGAGAAGAAGAAAATTTCTCAAAAAGTGAATTAAGATAAAAAGAATATTATTGAAAATAAACGACAACTTCGTGCTGTACTTTTTCTTGAATATAGAAACTTGTTACTAGTTCAGTCAATGAGTAGTCAAATGCAGGGGATCCGAAAAAAGTTGTGACGACAGCTAAGTTTGAATACAGTATTGAAGAGGGGTGTATCCTGAGTACAAATCTCAGTTTGCGTATTGTTTTGTTTGGTGGGGGCGTCCGCCATTTCGAAAAACGCATTATTTATTATGTTTATTTTTTCACTACTTCTTAAAAAAGATACCTATAATTCATTCCGATATTTTCAAAAACAATATTGTGAATTAAATATTTTTTTTTTTTTAATATTTGAAAAAAATATTTATTAAACGATTTTAATTTTTTTTAAAGTGGATCTTTACAGAAGAAATCAATTTGTGTACAAAATGCAAACATTTTTTAGGCGGTTTATCCATTATAAGAAAGATTTTTTACATTTAAAAATTTTTGAATCAAAAACAATATTGTTGGAAGGACGATCTGGGTCAAGCATTTTAGTATTTTGGTACCTGTGCATTGTGCAAGATTGAATTGAGCCCAGTAAATTGATTTTTTTTTTATCAAATATTAGTTAATCGTTGCAGACAAAAAACGCTGTTAATAGTTGAACTTTAAAGTAGCTCCTTAAATGGAAACGGATCGTTGTGTTCCAAAATTTTGTCTGACAAAAAACTCTGCGTGCATCAAAACATCTGTATGAACATAATTTCGCTTTAAATAAGCAATAGAAAAATGCTGAAAATGTTGCCGTTATTTTAAAATTCTATTACTTTTGTATCAAATACTTAACATTTATTCACAGGGTGTTTTTATTTCTCTACAAAACACACACTGCAAAATGTTAAAAGCGACTTTTTCGATTCTTTATTTTATGGGACAAATAAAACCACAATGCTAAATCTTATTAGTTAACCACTTTTTTATATTTTTACTTGCGATATAGGTACTATATATCAAGTTATGCATTCGTACAAAAAAAAAAAGTTGAGATAACATTTTTCCATGACATTACGATGGTAGACAATGCCAAAAAAGTGGGTCCCGGAAGTCCGTCTGTCTGACTGTCTGTCTGTCAGTCTGTCAGTCTGTCAGTCTGTCTGTCTGTATAAGGAGCTACAGCCTAAACGGATGGACCGATTGATGTCAAACCTGGTATGCAGCGTTATTTGGCGACTCTCCAGAGGGGTTTTTGGAATTAATTTTTTTGGACCAAAAATAACGGTACTTGTCATATACCGATTTTAGTAAAATTGAAATATCTCGAAAACGGCTCCAACGATTTTGTTTAAAAAATTCAAGTGTTAGTTTAAAGCTTAGGTCTATCTTCTAATGAAAACATTTTTTTTTGAAAATCATTATTAACGGTACCTGCCATAGAACCGTTTTTTTCAAATCCGATTATCTCCAAAACTGCTTATTCTATTTCAACGAAACTTTTTGTGAAGAAGCATTTATATATTTTAAATATAAGCCAAAAATAAAATTTTGGAAAAAAAAATAATTTTTGGATTTTTAAAAAAATTTTGAAAATTTTTTTTTGAAAAATCAAATTTTCGAAAACGGTACATTTAATTCTTTTGAAATTTTGTTTTTAGATGTTGATTAGTGATTTCTACAAAATGGCATACCAATTTTATTTTTAAACTTTTTTTCCAAAAAATTATTTATAAAAAATTAGTTTTTTAAAAAACGGCTCTAACGATTTTGAAAATTTTTTTTCTAAAAATGCATGTTAATATATCAATCAAAACTGCATACTTGTTTTGGAGGGCAATTTAATTTCAGATTTTATTTTATTTTTTTTTTTAAAACCAATTTTATTTTTTTTTTTCCAAATTTCTATATAAAAAGTCTTAAAAATTTAAACAACTTTAACTCTAAGAGCAAGTTCGTGCGACCCCAGTCGTGCATTTTATTTTTTTAATGAAAACCTGCATAAAAAGGATTATTGGTAATTTTGTTTAGGTTTGTCGTATGGGGTCACATTTGAAATTCTTTGTTGATACATAAAATAAAAATCCCATTTTTTTTTTTAATTCTTTTAAATCTTTTCAGACTATCATTGTTTTTGTCAAAGTGAATAGCTAGTTATTTTTAAAAAGATAATCAATGTTTAAATTTCTTTACAAAATGATGATAAGAGCAATCAATGCATTAATGTTCTTAAAGAAATTGTTCCTTTTGCCACGACTTTTAAAAATTGAATTGAATTTGCCACCACTTTTAAAAATATTAGTACTTAAATTTTAAAATCAATTTTCTTAAAGAAAACAAATACAATCTAATGCTTTAATTTTCTGATATAACTACACACATGTTCACTTCCTTAATTTATTAAAGTCTAGTTCATATTAATGTATTTTTTTTTATAAATGTATCTATGTGTTTGGCGCACTGTACCCTTCCGAAATGCGCAGTCCTTTAACTCTTCAATTTATATGAAAAAAACCCTACAAAAAATAACTATCAATTTGACTTATTTATGAATTCAAAAATAAAACCCTTTTTTTTATCCATGAGACTTCTGGTCTATAAAAAATATAATTAAACCCCATTTGATAGCACTGCAACAACCACAAGATTTGATATGACTATAGACAATTTTACCACAAAAAAAAAAAAAAAAAAATAAACGACCTCTAAAAATAGCCACTCGTTTGTTGTGATTTTATTTAAAAATAAAATAAATAAAAAAATAACAACCGCATAGATAACAGAACATTAAGTCAAAATCACACATAATTATTACAAGTGTGTGTGTGTTTTTGGATAAATACGTATACGTAATTTTCCAACATTCATTCGTGTGTGTAAACAGAAGCTAATTCCGGTTGAACTCATCATTATCATCATCATAATGGCATTGTTCATGGTATAACGCTAGCATTCTGACTTTTTGACATCGTGGTGTCAAAAAGTACTGAACAGAAAAGAACAGAAAACTCTCCAAAAAAATAGGAAAAATAAAAACCATCAAATCCAAAAAAATAAGGACATAATGATTTATAGCCCCCTTCGGGATATAGAAAAGCATAACTCGACATTTCGAGTCGAGAGAATACTATATTTGATGATGGGTTATGTTGCCAAATAGACACACGGCTAAAATAGAAAAAAGAATAAAGAATTTCCAACCAAACAAAAATGAAGATATAAAAATGACAATACTCGTAAAGCAGCCAGAAGCAACAATAGGCGCACATGCAATTCTTTATTTATGTCAGTACACTTGAACCAGTGCCAAACCGAAAAAAAAAAGTTTGTTGACGTTCGGCTGTCGTTTCTTTGGTCCTCCCAGAACCCAGAGTCCGGAGGAAAGAGACACACTCTCTGGATATTGTTGAGGGTGGCATAATAAAGTAGAAAAACTATATTAGCACAAAGTGCTGACAAATTACCCTCTCTCTCCTCCACTGAGACTGTCTAAATCTTTGAATAGACTTTTTGGTTAATACCCAAAAAAAGAAAAAGAAGAAAAAAATACTTGATCTCTTGCTGGAGGACCATGACATAAATAGGTACCTGACATGTTCTTTTGATAGATTTATGCTTGGCTAGGAATCTTTTTTTTAAGGCATTGTCTAAAATTGACGTGCAGGAAAATGTTGGACATGCAAAGTATATTTTGTTATTAGTTACTACATATATTTGTATTACAAATTAGTTTCGATCTCTATATTAACTAAGTGGTTTGCGAAAGAAAAGGAAATTGATTACTAAAGGAGGAAACTTAAATATGTATTATAAATAAAGTTTTTTTTAATGAAAGGCGAAACTTGCCTCTTAGAAAATAAAAAAAATCATTCTCCGGTTATGAACTCCGAGCTCAAAAAAAAAAAAAAAACTGTTTTTGTAGGGGTCATGATCTCCTCTGCTCCGAATCCGAACCTCCAGAGAAAAACAGAAAACTATTAGGCATAAAGACTAAAAATATCGTCAAAAAATCATTTACCAAGATAAGAGACTGTGGTTCCGTTTATATAGAAGTAGTCAAAACTCATTAAAATCTGAACTACTGCACAGATTTGAACGAAATTTGGTACACATGTTAAAATTGGCTTTTTTTCATGGTCAAATTAACTTAAGTTTTTATTTATAATGAAAGAAAATAAGAGAAAAAAAAAAACAATATTTTTATTAAATTAAGTTTTAGTTTGTAATAGTTTTAAAGTAACTTTCGATAATGAATTCCTTTCGTTGAAAAGCAAACTGATGTAATGTTAAAAGTAGTGTTTTAAATAAAACGGTATTTGTTCAAAGTCTAAAAACATCTTTAAATCAAAGTTGTTTCAACTTTAAAAATAGCATCAATTTATTAGAAAAAAAAATTGGGCAGCCGCTGGGGATCGAACCTACAACTCTTGGGTTACTAGGCCAATACTTTACCAACGTGCTATGTCACTTTTGAAAATTAGAGTGATAAAATGCAACAAAAGCTGAAGTCCGACAAAAATAAAAAAATTTCTTACGTTATTTCAATTTTATTTTGAAGAAGTTTCATATTAATTTTTTCAACATTAAATCAACGTTGAACATTTTACGTTGCGTTATTTCCCTCAGTGTTGAAAAACAACTATCCAATGTTTTCAAAATTACTGCAGATATTTCGATTTCGATTACTGCTTTATTACCTATTGCTTTATATTAGTTATTTCGCCTAACATAAGATTATTTAATATTACAGTTTGAAATAGCTAAAGTAAGGCCAAATGGTAAAAAATTGTAAGAAATTAGACGAATATTAGGAAAAAAATATTTAATGCATACATTTTGCATTGAATTTTTTTAATGCAGGAAGCCGATATATATTGAATTTTCTATATTTTAGGATTTTTAAAACAATTTCAATTTTTTAGAAACTGATCGATTACAAAAGAGTTTATTTTATAAAAGGCGAGTTTTTTCTACAACTCAGTAGCTACTCATTTTTTAATTTTATTCGAAAAACAATAAAAACAAATACTTACTTGTGTAATTTTTATTATTGTTTTGCGAATAAAATCAAAAATGAGTAGCTACTGAGTAATAGAAAAAACACGCCTAAAATATTAATAAAATATTTAAAAAAAAAAATAATGTTTTTTGAGCCGTTTGACGGAAAAATGCAGCTCACATGTAATTTTTGATCAAGCCTCAACTTTAGTTTGCTTCTCAAAAAGCCGTGTGGCGGCAGTGCTTCGGTTGTGGTTCGACGGAATTTCATATTAACTTAACTAAAGTTAAGGGGGGAAGTCCCTCTGGAATTTTTTATTTTTGCATTATTTTTTTTTTGCGTAATAAATTTATTTATCAACCGAAGAAACTATTTTCAGTGGTCTTAGCCTTAAATGAAGCCTCAAAAGTGCCTAGATAGTCCCGAAACCAATGCGCTCCGAACCTACCATAGTACGAAAACGAAAACTTTAAACGCATTTTTTTCGAAAGTATTTTTCCGCGCCGTGCAATGTAACTCAAAAACTAATGAAGCTATCGACTTGAAATTTGAAGCAAATTACTCCTTAACTTATTGGCCACAACATGAACCTAAAAGTTGAATAAAATTTGTACAGTAAATATTTTTTTTAACTACTTCTTTGTAAAAAAAACATGTTTTTTTTTCGTTTTTTTGATTTCTAATTTTTATTTTTCATTAAAAAAAATAAATTTAGGTTCATGCAATGCGTACTAATATCATCTAACGGAAAAAAATTTCCTTTTTGATTTAAGATGATTTCCTGGACCTGTGCATTGCACGGCGTGAACTAGAGGCGTCAACTTTGAAAGGCTCCAGAGCCGCCATTTTGTTATTTTTTCATTTCAAAAAAAATTTTTTCAATACTTAATAATGTCAGTAATATCTTGTCTTTTTCCAAATTTCAATAAGTGCTTTCAGTTTTTCATAAAAAAATATTGAAAAAGGTGTCGTCCAGAGGGATTTCCCCCCTTAAGTTATTGTACATGATTTAAACGTGTTTTATAATGATTCTTTATTTTTATGACAAATGAGACCTAAGATATATCTTGACTGTTTTATATACCTACTCAAAAAATATTCGTATTTTCATGAAATCGATTATGGCCAGATTGTAACCTTCTCCTCTACCTTTGCGCTTGCGGTTCAAAATAAGAGGGTTAGAGAAGATTTTGAAATATAATAAAATTATTTTTCAGATCTCTTCGGTACCAGATGGTAAAACTGGCTGTGTGAATACAAAATAAGAATCCTTTTTTTGATTTCTTTTTTAAATTTAGTCTCATAACGTCCATATTAACCAAATAAATAAATAAAAGTTAGAACACGTATACGCCACAGTGAATTACAACTAGGCCTAGTGTTGCAGAGCTGGCTATTTATCGCCAAACAGTCTCCTTTAACATTTCACTCGCTGAATGAAATTTTGATTTCCAATTTACCCAAATTTGGCTCCTAAAACTTTGATTTTGGTAATCAAAGGCTTTTTCAAAATTAAAGCATTTTACAAAAAATTGTAATATTAACAGAGGGAACCAAGTTTCCGTTAATGAACACGAAAGACAAAATGTATCAACAAAATAAAACTGATAAATTTAACCCATATTAAAAAAAAAATCATATTTATGTTTATATACCTTAAAAAAAAACCAATAGTCAAAGAAAATTTTCATTTTTTTAGGCCTTCATGATTTTTCTCTTGAGGTTGCGGAGTTTATTTTTTCTAAAAACATTGTGGAATTTATTTAACTAAAAAACCTCATCTTAAATATGTTGTTGATTTTGAAGTTGTTGATTGATAAAAACACTTGCTTACAAGTGGTATTTTTCTGAAATTAGATTTAATTAAAATTAAAATTGGTGGTATTTTGACGCTCTTTTTATACAAAAGCATCTATGGAGAACGTTTTTTTCGTACCCAAATACCAAAAAACGAGTTTAAAACACAAATTGTGCGTATTTATTTTAAAGTTTTTGGGTTAGTAACTTGAAAATACTCGATTCCTGAGTTCTGACGTCCTCTTCAAATTACATTTCAAAAATATCCAAAAACATCCGACAGAACACGATTGTAAATGCGGTTTTTAAATGATCACCATAGATAAACGTAAGTAAGTGTTCTAGCACACAGGACGAAATCGGCAATTTTAGTTTATTCTCACATAATGGCACTATATTAACAGAAATTTTAAACATGAGCAATCTTTTACTTAATTATATATTTTGATTTATCCGAGTGAGTTACTTGATCTGTTTTCTGGACTGACGGACTAATGAGTTTCATGAAAATTGCTTTTTCTAACTAAATAATAAAAAAAAAAACCTAATTTATTTTATTTATTGTTTTTTACTACAAAATCTTCATCTTCAAACTTTAATAAAATATCGATGAGAAAAAAATATTTAATTTCAATTCCAATGAATAAAATTTATCTCTATATAAAGATCTCAATAAATTTCATTTGAATGATTCACCCATTCAATGGAAATATTTTATCAAGAAAATTCAAACCTAATTACTTCTTCTTTATATAGACCTTCAATTACTCTCATATTAAAAAACGGTTCAATAGAAAACAATGTAAGACAAACAGAGCTTCAAACAAACAATCAACAACAAGAAAAACAAATGTTCAGCCAGCGCACAGTGTGGCCAATGGTAACAAAAGCTGGCAAAAATAGCTATTTTCAAATTGTACCGAACTGCCAAATACAAATTTACTTTAATAAAGGGATTAATAAGCTACACAAAACCGGTTTTTATTCCACGGTTTAAGTCTAACGCGGTGAGTAACTACACTTTAAAATGTCGCCATTGACGAAATTATTCGTTATTTACCTTTTTCTAGCTCCCGTCTGTGTTTCAAGTTTTAAGTGCTATTTCGTTAAATCAAAAGATAAAAATTTGAAATAAATATGGAATTACAAGCAAAAGGGAAGCTTTCGATTCTCATTCCTCTTTTGAATTATGAGTGTCTAGTTTGTTTGAAAAAATTATTCGAATTCGGTGTCTTTAAAATCATTCGTTTTTTGTGTGCGTCATACAAACTCGTTAAGAAAAAGTTCACAAAGGTGTGAAGAGGCGCTTTGTTTTTGGTGTCCCTTTATTGTTGAGAGTGTAGTCTTTCTGTGTCAATTAAAAAAGTGGTGCCCATGTTTGCCCCTTTTTGAGTAAACACTATGTGAAGTTATCTAAAAATAACGATTTTTTTGTATATATTTCTCAGATTCCGGAAGTACTGACAATACAGTTCAACAGAATTTTACTTTTCTGAAGGTGTTAGAAATTCTGAACTCGTATCCATTGTCAGAATTATTCTATTAGCCAAAACTGAAAGTGTGTACTAAAAATTTAAGGAAATAGTGTTGATCTACACAATGGAGACGCAGGCGCAGCTTGAGATATCTCATACATTAAAAAAGATCGGAAAATTTGAAACGGTTCTCTGAAGAAGATGACCGCGTCAAACTATGCTTAAAGAAATTACCACACTTTTTTACCATAACCTCATAAACATTCAAAATAACGTGTTTTTTTGCATTGTATAACGGTAATATTCCAAAAAACGGAAGCTAATAGAATATTTCTTTCGTGGATTCGAGTTCAGCATCCCTAAATCTTTCAGAAAAGTATGTCGGACAAAAAAAGTTGAATTTTGTTGACCAGTGTATTTTTTCATTAAGAAGATTTTGTTATGACTAAACCGTTGAGTCAGGTCTAAAATCTATTTTTAAGAATAATCTTATTTAAAAAAAAAAACAGTAAAATCTAAGTATTGAACAAATAAATAACAATTTTCTTTCTCAAACAACTTCAAAGTTAAAGGTAACAGATACTTATGTCCTTATAATGTGCGTTTTTGATAATTTTTCATAGAATCACAAAAGTTGTCTCAGTTTTGTGCTTTAATATAGTATTTTTACCCATAACAAACTTAGAAACGAAGAAAAATAATTTTTGCCAACTTTTCCTACCATCGGCCACACTGTGCAGCGCAGCGTAGGTCTGAAACTCCACTCACACAATTAATGCCACCCATTTCCAAGGCCAAGATTCTACCTCAATTATTTTTTTTTTTATTATATCGTTTGCCTTTGCGACTTCCTCAAACCACCAACTACCTATACAAAATGTAAACGCACCCCACGCGCCATTTTCACTCTCGTGTACGATTATTTGCAATTCAATTCTTGTTTTTGTACAACACACAGATAAATTGAACAATAAATTATTTGCGTGGGAAAAAATGGGATACAATTCTCACGTCAGTTTCAATTTCAACAATGTTCCCCGTAACATTTGGTTTTGTTTTATTATCATTTTTTTTTTTTTTTATATCAAGTTTGAATTCGATCATCGAAAATTCATGAATCCATATAAAATGGTTGACATTGGGAATATCTTTGTATCTATACATTCTAAATATCTATCTTACGGGAAGTGAACGTGACGCACCCTAAAGTCAATTTTTGTAATTTGATTTTCAACTTTAACCTTGTTTTTTGACACATTTTGACATTGTCATAGTCACTGCATTTAAATAGGGTGTTTTATGGAAAAGTGCTTTGTCATTTTTTCAGAGTAAATGCCTTCTTTGAAACTCACAAAATCAACCAGTTTTGACAGATAAAGGTGCCTATATTCTATGTGGCCCTAACAGTTGAAGTTAGCCTTATTATTCACATGATTTTTTAATGCAATTCCATTCGTATTCGGAGTTATGCTCATCATCATTATTTTGTAATCCATCTTGGTTGCTTAAAGCTTTTTTTTTTTGTTACTTTGCATGTGAGGCATGAATACTTTGAACTTGCTTCTGTTATTCCATTGGAAACTTTTCCGTCATATATCATACTATTTATTTCGTTCATTCAGTAGCTTAAGAATATGTTAGTTGTCTTTCGATTTTTGTACTTTTATGATTGACGAGGCCTTACAATGTTTATTTTAGAACATATGAGGTCATAAACATCAGTTTGAGTGTATTTGTTTATTTTGCAGATGATGATCTATTGCATCATATCAATTTTCTTTTCATGCACATTAGGGTGGGTCAAAAAAATTGAAATTCGTTTTTTCGATTTTGTACTCCGAAAAATCGATTGCTAGACACCTCTAAAATATACACACCAAATATGAGCTCTTTATATTAATCATTAATGTGAAGGTCCTCCGCTTAGCAATTTTCCATTTTTACATAAAGCTTCCACGAAAAAAAAATCATTTTTTTATAAATTGACTTTTTAGCAAATTTTTTTACATATTCTTGTAGAAAATTGAAGGTTCTACACACTTTTTTCAATAATCTAACCATTTAGTAGATATTTGAGGTCAAAAATCGAGAAAATCTTTAAAAATTCGTTTTTTGTTCTTAATTTTGTAACAAATTGAAAAATTATAATAATCAAACGCGCATGACATATTCTTGTAGGAAACAGATTGTTCCACAAAAAAGGTCTTATTAACTTTTTTCAGTAAGCTAACTATTCTAAAGATATTCGAGGTCAAAGTTAAAAAAAATTATAAAAACAATTTTTACTTTAAAAAATTTTCCAATTCACTGCAACTTCATTACTTTCAAATTAACAAGATGTATTCTTGTAGGGGCTTAAACGTTCTACAAAATTCCTTGGCATCAAATTGATTGCTTTAACCGTTTAGGAGATATTCGTATCCAAATCGCAATGCATACGGGTCATAAGAAAACTATTGAAATCAGTGGGCATTGGTTTGGATACCAATATCTTCTAAACGGTTAAAGCAATCAATTTGATGCCAAGGAATTTTTTGTAGAAGGTTTAAGCCCCTACAGGAATACATCTTGTTAATTTGAAAATAATGAAGTTTCAGTGAATTGGTAAATATTTAAAAGTAAAAATTGTTTTTATAATTTTTTTGAAATTTGACCTCGAATATCTTTAGAATGGTTAGCTTAATAAAAAAAGTTTATAAGACCTTTTTTGTGGAACAATCTGTTTCCTACAAGAATATGTCATGCGCGTTTGATTATTATAATTTTTCAATTTGCTACAAAATTAAGAACAAAAAACGAATTTTTAAAGATTTTCTCGATTTTTGACCTCAAATATCTACTAAATGGTTAGATAATTGAAAAAAGTGTATAAAGCCTTTTTTGTAGAGCGTTCAATTTTCTACAAGAATATGTAAAAAAAATTTCTAAAAAGTCAATTAATAAAAAAATGATTTTTTTTTTTTTCGTAGAAGCTTTATGTAAAAATGGAAAATTGCTAAGCGAAGGACCTTCCCATTAATATAAAGAGCTCATATTTGGTGTGTATATTCTAGAGGTGTCTAGCAATCGATTTTTCGGAGTACAAAATCCACCCTAATGCACATGCATCTAACTGAGTTTTTCTTTTCGGTTTATACAGGGTGGTTTGCATAATCAAGGGACCTTATTTTTTGATGAAAAAGTCTTGTTTGATTGATATTGAAGAATCATACGAATGTAACCAAAGTTTTTCGAAGTGACATCAAAGTTATATAAAAGTTACGATCTAGAGACCTTTGTGCGCTGACATTAATACTTCCGCATTTTCATTCCCCAAAAAATTGAGTAAAGCTAGACACAGTAAGTTTTAGGTAACTTCTTATTAGTTTTATGGTGAGATCAATAAATTCAAATTAGTTAGCAGTGTCTGAAATAGTTTCAAGCTCAAGACCATAAGATTTATGTACCTACTTTTATCGGATTGTTATCCAATAGAAAAATCTTTGAACAACCATTTATTCCATTATTTTCCATATTATTTTTGCTCAACTTACTTGCTTTAGGATTAGGCTAAAACAAACTATACCCGACCCTTATCCATTTAGATTTTCCTCAAAATTGATAACTCTGCTGAGGGGTTTTTGGAATAGCTTAATAACAGTACCACATCATTTTCGTAAAAAACACTCCTACGACTTTAAAACGACTATAAAAGTCAAATAGCTGTACAAAATTTTCAACAAAAATAAATTGATATCGAATGGGTTTTGTATGTCTTTTTCATATTTGCAGTGATGCTGCCTGTGTAATCAATTTTCATTGAAAACCTTAGAAAATGCATTTTTGCAAAAACTAGAAATAGAATATTTTTGAATTTCAGGTTTAAGGAGTGTATTAAAAGTAACAATTTTGTTTTTGTTTTTGTGTAACTATAAAGAAATCAAGTTGTGTACGTTTTTGGAGCTCAAATATGTAGGTACTCTTTCGAACTTATAAGTTATAAACCAAAATTTTGTTCTACTTTGGAAACTTTTTTATCTTTTACAATTACAGGGTAAGTTTTCAGAATAATTAATCAATCCACCAGGGTTGTAAAAATATTAATTGAAAAAAAAAAAAGAATTTTAAATTAAAAACACAATATTGATGCAAATACAAAAAATTACAATTAAAATAAAATGTTTACTGCAAATGAAACCAATATTGCAATACAAAAATGTTATTGAAATAAAATAAATTTTTCCATCAAAAAATTAACTCAATGCAAAATGTGAGCATTTAATATTTTTTGTTTAGAACATATTCGTCGGATTTCTTACAATTCACTTTATTTTGCATTGAGTTTTTGTAATGCAAAAATTTTGTTTATTTGTAATAATATCTTTTATATGCAATTTTTTTTTTTATTTGCGATATACAATTTTTATAATGCAAAAAAATGATTTTTTTGTAATTTTTTATTTGTGATGAAATTTGTTTGTAATGCAAAATATTTTTGTTTGCAATAATTTTGTTTCAATTTTGTTTCAAATGCAATAAAAAGAAATTGACTCTTAATGGAAATGATTTTTCCCTTCTAAAAGGTAGATGTAGTCAATAATCGTAAGTATTACATCAGCTGTGAAAAATTGCTTAATATATTTTTTTTTATTTTCTAGTTTCAATAGAAAGTTAAGACCCTATTTTATAAAGTTAACTGACCTTTAAAAGTATTTTATGTTTAAAAAAAAGTTCTTCTACAACATAAGGACAAAAACAATTTGGCACAAGTCATTATTTTACGAAAAAGCTAAATAAATCAAATAAACAACAGGCCAAAACAAAAAAATAAAAGCTGTAAGACATAAAACATAAAACAACCAACCAGTTTGTGTCATTCCCTTGTGGGTCTAGCTATAAATTATTTTTGTTTATTTTCTTACTGTTTTCTTTTTTTTAATACTCAACAAAGAATCAATTGACACACTTCTATTATAGTAGCTACTTCGACCCAATTTGTTAAATGTTAAGAAGACGCAAAACGCAATATATATTTTTTTATAACAAAGAAAGCCACAGGAATAAAACAACACACGCATTAGTTACCTGCTTTAACATACAAATATACATAACTATAAAACAATTTATAATGTATAAACCTATTATATCATCCCTGACTCTTATGGCCATGACCAAGTGCATTTCTTCATTAAAAATAATTCACATTTGCATTAATAAATTAATTAAGATACCAAAACAACAATGTTAGAATAGTAAATTTTATATACTTAGACAAACATATTAACAGTCTTAAACAAATGAAACGGTACATCTCATTTATTATAGAAAAAAAAATTATAATTATTTTGGAAAAAAATCTAATTTTCACATAAAACGGTCTAATGTTGCGCCTACAAATTTCTTGCAAGTTTTTTAGTTTTCTTCAATATTAAACCCTAAATCAAGAAGATAAAAGCTTAAAAATTCAAGATTTGATAAATAAATAAAAAAGTGGCGCCCAACGTTTTATTTTAAAACGCTTATAGCCAATTTCATAAAGCCCTGTTAAATACTTAAATACTTATAAGGCTTTTACATCCTAAAATGACTTTTATCCCATACAAAAAACATCATTTAAAACTTTAAAAGCCTTTTAAATGTTTATGAAACCGGCCATTATTCTCCTACTCTTCTATTATCCTATTAATATCTTTAAAATATCAAAATCAAAAATAAAACCTTAACTTTCACTACACACTGTTTGCACCCTCCTCACCCCTAAAGGAAAATCTAAACCACAAGACAAAAAAAGACATTCAGTTCAAAACATATATAGAGCGCCGCATTAATTTCTTGTTGAAAATAAATCAAGTGAAAACTAAAAGCCGACAACAGTGCGGTGGAGTGGCGGTTGTGTTGTATGTTCGCGTCTATAAGCTCTATAACGTCTCTATAACAAGTCCTCCTCGTCTAACAAAAGAAAGCTAAATTAATATAACAACAACAACAAGAAAGTAAGGACCATAACAAAAAATAACGATGACGCAAGAACTATTGCGTCTGTGTCGGTATTTCTAGTTTTTTTTTTGCAAAAAAAATATATACAACAACGAACGCAACGCAGCCATAACATAACAACCACACGACAGCAACCCTTTGGCTTCTCAAAGTCTCACTGCGTCTTACCTATATGCTTTTTCCTTCATACCCACCCACTGCCCCACTGTCGTCGTCGTTGTGTTCGTCTTCATCGTCGTCGTCGTCAATTTAAAGATACCTTACCTACTACTACTCTTTTCAATTCACCCCTGGCAAACAAACACGTTTGTTGTTTTTATATTTTGTTGCGAGCTGCAATTTGTGTTTATACTCGTATACACTCCGGTTCTTAAAATAGACCATCTTAATAAAAATTGTCAATTATTTTCCTGAAGCTTCTCCCAGATGGTTTGAAGGAAAGTCGCGAAAAAGAAAACAATCGGCAACTGTGTCTAATCTAGTGAACTGGAGTGTATAGAAAAATGTAGGGGTTACATCAGCACTCTATAGAGAAGGCGTTCGGGGCAAAAATTAATTTCCTTGATATAAATTGGAAGAAAATTATAGGTTCTGTTGTTGTTGTTGTTTTTTTTTTTTTAATTAATTCCATTTAATGGTATTAATCATGAAGGGTAGTATGAAGAAAATTACACCTGAAAGCAATATATGGATAGATCAAGATCAGAGAGAATGGCGCACAAATCAAGTACATACACAAGCACATAGTAGATTCACACTTCTTATATGAAAGGAGGAAAAATCAATGAAAATTGAGTTATTCAAGAAAATTTTTCGTGTTGGAGTTGCTTCCAAGTTTGTTTCTTGCTTTTTTGTTGTTTGGTCTTTTCCATTTATGTAGAAAAGTGGGTGATTTTAGTGTTACCAAAATGGTTCAGAAATTAAATGAAATATAATATTTATTGAGGTTTTTTATATAAATTTATTTTTACTTCCGATAGTGTAGGTAGTTGGTTATGAACTTGTAATAATCGAACTTGAAAGGCAATAGGATACTAAAAAACGAAAACACACCATAAATGGCTAGATCAAATTACAGACCTCGAATGATTTTTTTTTAATTCTTATATAAAATAAAAGACATTTTAATTCTTTTCGTAATTTTCTCAAGAATTTTTTAAACTTTGAAATTTTTTCATAAGAACTCCAAAGGTTTTTAGAAAATTTCCGTGGCCAAACAATAATTATATGAGTTGTTTTTATAATAAAACATTATCATTATGATGCATTATATTTTTGCGGTACCAACAAAGCAATTTTAGGTACAGGCATTTTCCTTATAACAAAAAATTAGGATAAGATCCAAGGTAAGAGTAAGTTGTGAATTAGTCATAGTGCAATCTGAAATGTTGGACTTGTGATTTTGCTTCCACTTTTGTTTTTTTTATCAAACAAGTAATTTAATTTTATGTCTCAATTTGGACAAACGATTGCAATTGGTTTTATAAGTTTATCTCTAAATTTAAGCGTTTTAGACGATTTTTTATTTTTTCTGACTTCCTATTAAAAAAAAAATAATAGAAAAACGGTGGACAAACGAATAAGACCAGTTTGGTTCCACAATTTTTGAGTCATATTTCTCGGAGCTGCTGCATTCAAAAAAATTTTGAAAATTTAATGCTTTTATGGAACTTTTGGAAAAAAATAATTTTTAAGGATTTTATGGGACTTCCAATTTTTAGTACAAAATTTGTACGAAGGGTGGACAAACGATGATTTTTTGTTTGTAACCATTTCTCCATTCCAGGTGGACAAACGATTGCCCATTGAATTTTTGGGGATTTGAAATTTTCAGTGGATACACTGTGGTGTATGCGTAACTTTTGTTGCGATATTTCAGTACACAAAATTTGTTTTTTTAAATATCTTCTAAACGTAGGGTGGACAAACGACGATTTTTGGCATATACGTAAAGAACGAGGTGGAAAAATGACCTTTTGAAACGATCAATTTTTGGGGATTTTATGGGACTTTGTAATTTTCAGTAGGTACACTGTGGTGTATGTGTATTTTTTTTTTTTTTTGGGAATTTTGAAAATTTTTTTTTTGAATAGCTCCTAAACTTAGGGTGGACTGTTTGAATTTTTGAAAAAAAAAAAAATATTTTTTGAGGATTTAAGAAAAAATGACGTTTTGTATTAGTGGACTAACGGTTATTTTTTTATACGTAAAGAACTCGAGAAGGACAAACGACAGCAGTTTGAATTTTTGAAAAAAAAAAAAAAAAATGATTTTTGCGGATTTCAGGGGAATTTCAATATTTCAGTGCAAATTTTGTTTATTGAATTACTCCTAAACGAAGGGTGGAAAAAGGATATTTGGTATGTATATAGAACTCGATGTGGACAAACGATTGCAGTTGGTTTTAAACGTCTATCTCAAAAGCGTTTGAGATTTTTCAGTTTGCAGACTTACCATAAAAAAAGAATTTGCTCAAAAATTTTTTTTGAAAGGTGGAAAAACGAAAATTTTGAGAGCCCAAACATGGACAAACGAATTAGACAAGTTCGGTTCAAATTTCTTTCTTCCGATTTAAATGTCCCTCACTAATAATAATAATTTTATTCATTCAAACTAAGTTTACTAGGCTCTTTAAATTTGTTCCATCGTAAGTCAAATTTTTTTTACAGATTTTCTGTAAATCTTTACATAATAAGAACTTTTAATAAGAACTTTGCTCCATAACCGGTATCAAAGTAGTTTCTTAGATAGGTAGGTAAACATATTAGCAGCTTATTTAGGTATTTGAAGCTAAGATAGGTAAAAATCGGTCATTAAGTCAAAACGATTTTTTTTGCTGAAAATAGTTTTTCAAAGGTAAATGCGTATCCTGGTTAAAAACCAGTTAAGTTAATACATTCCTTCCCCTTCAAATTATACCGGTCATTCCAAAAATAAGTAGTCAAGGGACTTAAAAGGTTTTTGCACGCACTTTTTATTACAGGTGTAGTTATATCTGGTTGAGTTTAAAATTTCTATTGTCCTGCTTGTGTCAACAATATTCAAGTTTAATAATATTTGCCATAAATATAGAAGAATTATAAAAATAGACTAGATTTTATTTGTTGGGATGAGAGAAATAATGTTGGTGTTGGTGACCTAACACAAATGAAGGGTCCAGGGGAAAAACGACACATGTCCACTTTTTTTCAAAAATAAACTAATGATGAGGTCTTGTAGTATTTATTGAGCACTATCTGATGGCATCCTTACTTTTATAAAACAAATTTAAGCCTTGCTGGAAAAATAAATAAATTGTGTGCTTTAAGTACTTAGTTGTATGGAGAACAAAATTTTAAAATGCGTCTTTCTCGAAATGAGTTGGAATAGACTTGTGCTATTAATCCCCTGGACCCTTCAAATAAGAATGATAGAGAATATAATTATGGACCTCAAAAAAAAAAAAAAAATTAAACATGCAAAATAAATTATTCTTGTTTTCGTGCCCCAAAACGTTTTTCGGATTTTGTTCCTTTATATTTATAATAAACTGTGAAAGTTAGTTTACATATTACTTCAAATACAAAATTAGTTAATCATATGAAAGTCCTTCAAGATTCGTTTGCTTCAGCATGAAAGTTTTTATTGGTTCCTGAAAAATTCAAAATGTTGGTTTTTGAAATGACCATTCCATTCTTTGATCTCTAGTATCTACTGCTAAAAACCTACTTTTGATTTCATTCAACTCTTTTTCTTCTATAGAAATAATGTCTTTAAATTCATTCAGAAGTAGGGTAAAGGCACCAGTATCCGGACAGTGTTAGTATCCGGACACTTTGTGAGTTTTTTTTGTGATTAATTAGTAAATCATCCAAATAAATTCGAATATAACCACAAATATACTTTCTCTAAAATATTTCACATATAAATGCAAAGTTTCAAGCAGATAACCTGAATGGTTTCAGGGGTGAAGTTGTGAAAATGATTTTGTGTAAGAAAAAAATAGTGGAAGCATTTGCGAAAACTAAGAAAATTGAGACCTGTTTATTAATTTTATTATAAAAGGAAATTGTTAGTTTTGAGTAAATATGATACATTTTGATAATTAATTAAAAAAAAATAGTCAAAAAGTTTTTTTTTTTTAAATAATATTTTTTAGTGTCCGGATACTAAAACTAAAATTTAAGAATTTTTTTAGTTCCCGGACACAGTGTCCGGATACTGAAAATATGAGGGAAATGGAAAAATCGAATTTTTAGGCTCTTAAATTGTAGTTTGGAACATATTTTGGGTTTTAATGCAAGAGAATTGCATTTCTCTCTCAATGTTTCAGTATTCGGACAGGGTTACCAAAGTTAAAATAAGTGTGTCCGGATACTGAAAAACTAGATTCAGTTTCCGGACACCCTTGTTTCTAATGTAATTTTAAGTGTTTTTGTACCTTTAAACTTGCGATCTTTTAATGAATGAATTCAGAAAACATATCAAAGACCATAGATGATACAAGGATTTATATAAATCCAATTCTAGCTTTGAGAAAAGCTGAAAAGCTTTAGTAGGCAAGGAACAGCAGTTTTTAAACAAGAGTGCATTATAAAATGGTCTGAATTGCTCTAAAATTATTTGAAAAGTACTGGCCACGGATATATTTCCATTTATGACTCGAGTATGATATTAAATGGCGATGAAACCAGCTTTTGTCTCTTCACAAAGACTAGCAAAATTATATACGGAGAAAACATAATGCCAGGGATAGCTTTACTTCTGGTTTATTTAATCATAATATAGTTAATTATATTAGAAATTAGTTAAATGTACCAGAAATAAACATAAATATACCAGAAATAAAGTTAAATATACCAGAAGTTAAGTTATCCCTTCGTTATTTTCTGTGTGTAGCCTCCTTAGGCTGAGAAGCGAAACCTTTTTTGATTATGTTGCAAACTGCGGACATAAACGCTTGCTTGATGACAAAGTGGAACATCCTGTGATGGACATAAGTCACATTTAACACTAAAGTTGAGTGAATTTTGTTCCAAAAATCTAGTTTTTTTGTACGCATTGCCACCGAACACAACTCACATCATGCTGTCAATATTAGTGTCTTTAAACCCCCCTGCTATCTGCTTGAGAGATAACAATTATAATAGAGTTTCCGCATACCATCCTGGCTAAAGCCAAGAGTACCCATCTTATAAATAAGATTGGGCTCTATTAGTCCCTAGCACTAGAAGAGGTAATTAAAAACGAGATTAGTTAAAAAACTTTTAAATATACTATAAATTGTTAATATTTCATATACTTATGATCTTACGTGTATTATTTGTACTAGTTTATATCAATTTTAATAAATTCACACAATTTTTTTTTTGAATGCATTTAAATTATTTTCACTCTTCACTCCACTTGGTAAGTTATTAAAATAGTTAATGCCATCATAGAAGACTGAACTTTGGGTATTACTTAACCTACAACGCTGTGGTCTGATGTTGGTAGCATTTCTCAAACTATAAGGCTGAACTGCGGACACTTCCACTAATCCGTCCGATAAATAATCCGGTAACATACTATTTCGTATTTTAAAAATAAAAATCATAGCGTCAAACGTCAATTTCTGTTTTACATTCATCCAACACAAGCATTCAAGTAAAACACGAATTGGAGTATATACATTCATTCTTAGGATTATTCTCATACCTTTATTTTGCAGGCTTTGAAGTCTTAGTTTCACGTCTGCATTCGAACCATATAATAAGGTTGAACAATAATTAAAGTGTGGCAAAATTATCGCGTTATAAATGAGAATCGCAGCATTGAATGTTAAGTGTTTACGTATTCTGCTTAAAAAATAAATTTTCTTTGAGATTTTTACACATACATGACTAGCATGTTCTTTTAGATTCAACTTTCTATCTATGACACAACCCAAATACTTAATGCTTTCAACACAAATTAAAGACTCACTATCCATTTTCACATCAATGTCTTCATTCATTCCAAACTTCATATATTTAGTTTTAGTTACATTCACTTTAAGCTGGTTCATTTTCAGCCATACATCAATTCTTTTTTAATCATCATTCAATTTCTCACACATATCTTCACTATTTTTACCACAAATATAAATCAGACTATCATCCGCAAAAAATTTCATGCTGCAATATTTCAAACATTTTTTGAAGTAATTTATATACAAAAGAAACAAGAACACTCCCAAAACAGAACCTTGCGGTACTCCCAAATTGTTTACTTTTGCATCCGATGTCACACCATTCACACTAGTTCTTTGACTTCTATTGGTAAGATAAGATTCAAACCATATCCATTCACGATGACATACACCATATAAACGTAATTTGCTCAGTAATATTTGCCTATCAATCGTTTCAAATGCTCTTTTCAAATCAAGAAACACAGCCACTATCGAATGTCCACAGTCAATCTTCCTCTTCCAGTTCCACACAACACATGAGTGTCCACTTCTAAATCCAGATTGTTCCTGTATCAACAGATTATTACATTCTAAATAATTTTGAAACTGTTCTGCAACAAATTTTTCTAATATTTTTTCACACAATGGCAACATATATATTGGTCTGAATTCTTCACACTTGTTCGTATTATTCACTTTTTCAACAGGGATAATCAATGATTCTTTCCAACTTTCAGGAAATGTACCAGTCGATAGGGATTTATTTATTATTTTCATAAGTACCGGACCAATAATTTCAATCGACTTTCTTGTTATTTAATTTATTTATTAAAGTGTAAAGAGATCTTTCATTACAAAAACTGAAAATAAAAACAGAATTTATATTTATATCAGGTGGGACAAAGGGAATATATGGTATCGAGGCATTTATTTCAAGAATACTATCAACAAAGTAATTATTAAACTTGTTCGCTATTTCACTGGATTGCATTGCAATTTCATCACCAAAACGTACAAAATCAATGTTGTTTGATTTTTTATTCTGCAAAACCATATTTTTCAAAATTTTCAATTCATGATTGGATTTAGTCCAAGCACTTCCAAACTGAATATGGATATGGTGGTAACAATGTGATGTTATTGAGGAATGAGGACTCGTAAATTTTATTGTCACCTTCAGTAATTATGAATTCTGGAAATATTCGTTCCGTGCTTCAATCTATCTCCAAGCCTACCAATTTTGACAATTCCTTCGGTTCCGAACGAAGTTTCAATTTCATCCCAAGAACCTCGTTTTAACATAAACGTACCTAAGTCCTTATTTATAATTATTGTTTTAACGAAAAGTTTACTAAGAAAAGTGGATTGTTAGTACCCTTATTATAAGAACTAATTTTCGTTTGTTTTGTAGGTACCCAATAAAAAAAGTTCTTATAGGATTTTTTTTTTTAAACTGAAATGAATTATTAATTCTTTTAACAAATATAAGCTGTAAGTGTGTCCTTTTTGTTGATTGCTTAGTGATAACTTTTATTAAAAACAATTTTAACCTATAAAGTACATACCTACCAAACAGTTTTTTTTTCAACAATTAACTTTTTTAATAAATTTTTTTGGTATACCTATTAAAGTTATATGTTCATATTTTTTTCAAAAAACCAAAGATGTTTTATTTCATAAAAAAGAAAAAAGAACCATAAATTCATACAAAATTATCGTGTCCGGATAGTGAAATAAATTTGTCCGGAAACTAAATTTTGCGTCCGGACACTAGTGCAAATCGAACTTTTTTTTTATTATTCTTATTTTTAAATATTAAAATGTTTAATTTAAAAATTATGTGAATGTAACATTATTACAAAAATGCCAAACTTTAAGAAACTACCAAAATATTTGCAATAAAACTATTCGACGTCAAAGTTCAAAAGTACCTTAACTGTCCGGATGTTAGTGCCTTTACCCTACCATCTTTTTCTACAATTTCCCCATTTAACACCGAAAATGGTTATATTTTCAAACACAGCTAATTTCCCTTAAATCATAAAAATATTAGATACAGCAGCCAACCTTATCAAAGAAAGAACACTATAAAGGAATAAATCGATCATTGGAAGAATTTTCAATTTGATTGTTCTCTATCTTCTCTAACAAATTTGATGCAGATAGTTCTTCTTTATTGGTCTTACTTTCATTTAAGTTTAAAAATAATTTACCACTTACTTCGATTAAAAAACTTGTGTCCAAACTTTCCAATTAAAAATACATACATATTAAAAAGTAGTTGGTGACACATGATATTGAACTCAAAAGAAAGAATTTCCCATCTCCCACAAACCATCACAAAAGGAACCCACATCACATTTTACTTCTCAATTCTCATTCTTCCTATGCAATTTTATGCAAATTCGAAACCAAAACTCATCGAAGTAATAACCTTGAAATCTTCTCTATCTTTTCCCAAGGTGATAACATTTCCAAAAATTTTAGATAACAATTTTCTCTAATTTCCTAGTTCGAGTGCATACAAAAATACCAACACACATAAAATTGAACCGGACAAACAAACACACAACACATCCAACAGAAACACACAACACATTCATTCACACATTCTATATTTTTCTATATTCACTCTTCATTGGATTGCCGAATTTTCCTTTGGCTTTTTCTTCAGCATAATCCGTTTTTCATTTTTCCAATTTTCATTTTGCTTCTTTAAAAATAAACAAAACGCATTTTCTTGTCATTTTTACTTTGCTCTTAAAAAAAAAAAAACACATCTTCAAGTTGAGAAGAAATGAAGAGAAAGACGATAAAGTTTTAAAGAAAAAGAAAACCCTTTCTCTTTATCCAACAACCAAACTTCTCAAACCAATACGCAAGAGGAAGAAAAAAGAAGAACGAATATTATTTGTTGTATTTTATTTTTTCTTCTCTCATCATTCTTATTGGATTTATTGAATTAGAAGAGGCAAACACTAGTCACGTCATTTGCACAAACTTTTTTTTTTCTTTTATACGCACTAAATAGATGAATATGTGAATGTGACAGGGAGAAAAAAAAAAGAAGAAATATATTCACACCTTTTTATACTTTTTTTAATATACGGCAATACGGCACTTTGAAGTGAATAAATGTTTGACTGATTGGTTATTGCACTTTAATTAACTTTATTCTATTCAATCAAAGATGTTAAATTTGCATTTTGTGTGTGTGTATGGGCCAAAACGGTGGCAGCGGATTTTTTTCTTTACTTTTTTTTTTTTAAGTAACAAGTGCACCTCCGACGTCGACAAGCTTCGTTTTTCGACTCTTGATTCGAAAAAAAATTCTTATTTGAATTTGGATTTATTTCGATTTCGGTTCAGTATGAAAACAAAAAGCTTTATTTGCATGTGGGAAAATTTTTTGACAGTTGTTAGATTATGGGGGAAATTTTTGATGGCAGTGCTCTTTTGATGGTGTTTATTTCGAATGGGTTGGGTTTCGATATTCGAAAAAGTTTATTCTTTTGGGTTGTTCAATTTGATAAACTTGGTAAACTGGTATGTTTGATTAGATATTTTTTTTACAACATTTCACTGAAATTTTTTTGAGCGCAAGGCCTGGTACTCTGTTCGAAATAAATTTTAGCTCTCATACAAATTATCGAAAAACTTTATCATTCTGTGAGGCGCGTACCATTATACGATGCCTCTTGAGTCGCAAGGACTCAAAAAGTGGAAATAGAAATCAAAAGAGTCTCAAAATTTCGACCACGACTCTTTAGTCGGATAATTTTTTAATTCATCTTTTTTCTCTTTTGCACTCATTATGTTTCAAAAAAGGCGTGCCTCACGACACGACGCGACAGAACGCGACATGACGCGACACAACACGACACGACGCGACACAATGCGAAACACTCAAGTAACAATTTTACTTACATAAGGTCCATTTTGTTCGATTCGTCAAGCTATAGTTTATATACGTTTAGTTTAAGGCTTACTTACGCAAGTCATCCATTTTGGAAAGAAAGGAGGTCTCCTTAAGGCTATCTAGAAGTGTTAAGAAGAAGCCTTGTAAATATCAGTTAAAGAAGACCTTTATAAGACCGTTTTGAACCATTCTAAAGAAGCCTTGTATTTTCATGTGACAGAAGGCCTCTATAAGACCTGTTCCAAGAGGTTCTTGTAAGTATGCAATGTTTTCACCTGTAAGTATGCAAAGTTTTTATCCTGCAGATATGCAATGTTTGTAACGCATTAGAAAAAAACATTGCATTTCAATGTGAGGTTTCAATTCCCAACTAACATTTTTGCTTACGGGTTTCAAGTCTAAAGGGCTATTCGCACCTATAAGGCTGGTATACTACCCACGGTAAAAAAATTATCAGTAAACGCTGATATTTATACTTCTAAACAACTTTTTAGGAGTATCTTATAGTGGGATTATAGGTGTGATGAGAAAATTATCTATAAGCACACTATAACGATGTCGAGAAGCATTTAATCCTATAGGAATCCACGACAGAGGTCATATAAAGCTTCTTATCATGATAACAATTTTATTCTTATAAAGCTTTACAGGTGTACAAAATCTAGCATCTGAAATGTTTTATAGAAGGCATTACACTCAGCTTCTGGAATTTTCTTTTTAGGACGCCAAAATATATAGTGTTTCAATAAATTGTTACTGTTTGAGTTTATAGCGGAACATATAAGGTAGACAAAATTTTTTATTTTCTCAAAGTTATTGCTTTGCATGATAAAGTTTTAGCAACCCATTTAAAAAGTTTCTATTTCAATTTACACAAAAGCACCATGAATATCAGGTTGCAGGCACATGAAAGGATTTGGTCGAATGACTATAATGATGAATTAATTATTGATCCATCTATATATCGCTAATACAAACTCTTGGAAACTCTCTTCTTCGTTGCCATCAATTTAAGATCAGGTTGCCTCGGATGCACCGATTTCAACCAAGAAGCAAGTAATAATATATTTGACAGTATTAAAGAAATTGTAAGAAATCGACAATAATTGTTGCTGGAACAGCAAGGTAAGTCAAAGAATTAGATTTCGTTTAAATACTTCGAACTAACAAGAATATTGTTTCTTTTCTTTGAAGGAAGCCATGTTATTGAATATGCTAGACTGGAAATGATCGATTTGAAAAAGAAAAGCCATAATGAAGCACATGCACAGTATTAATCTATGTTGACCACTAGTTTAGAGTAAGTATAATTCATTGAAAGTAAAAAAATGTACCTTTTAAAAACTTGTGGCCAAGGTAAACCTTTTAGGCACCTTTTTCCCTTCTTTAAAAGCTTTACTCAAAATTAGGGATGGGCTTAACTGCTACTTTTGGATAACTGTTACTACCTGTTATTGCTACTTTCCAATAACAGGTATAAATACCTGTTACTGAAATAACAGTTAGTAATACAATTTTCACTAAAGAACGATAGTGCAATCTCATTATTTTGAGAATGATATTTAATAAGAGCAGAAAATTATTGAAGTTATACTTCTTTTGCGGCGGTGAGCTATGAAAATTTACTTTTTGACAAGAATGTCAAAGGGATTATGACGCGATCACCATCTCAGAGGCTGACAATTGGGCAGCAGGGCTGTCGTTTCACCTTTAGAGTTAGCAGTACTTTAGTATTTAAAAATGTAGTATGCCGCAGTACGGCAAAAAAAAAAACACAACACGTGGCAAGTTGCATCTGGCATGTGGCAAGTACCATGTGGCATGAAACATGGTGCAAGTGCATGTTGCATGTGTCAAGTAGCACGAGGAATGTGGCATTCAGTATGCAACATGTGGAAGTGTATGTGGTATGTGGCAAATTGCATGTATCAAGTTGCGTGTGGCAAGTTGCATGTGGCAATTTGCATTTGGCAAGTTGGATGTGGCAAATTGTGTGTGGCAAGTTGCATATGGTAATTATTCAATGGTGAGAAGTATAACTTCAATCGCGTGTACATAGTACACACAGGCTTTTTCTGAAATTGTGGCAATTTAAGTAGTTATAAAATGCGTATCTTATGCAAAATATAACTAAAACCTGAAATTGTTTTTTGTCTGTAATTATAATGAAACCATTAATTATGGATAACCAAAATTACAGGTATAGAAATATTTCTTACAGTAACAGGTATTGGGGAAAACGGCGAAATTTTGGTATTAATTTTACATTTTCTCATTTTTCGTATGTAAAATTATACCAAAAATAACAGGTATAGAAATATTTCTTACAGTAACAGGTATTGGGGAAAACGACGAAATTTTGGTATTAATTTTACACTTTCTCATTTTTCGTATGTAAAATTATACCAAAAATAACAGGTATAGAAATATTTCTTACAGTAACAGGTATTGGGGAAAACGACGAAATTTTGGTATTAATTTTACACTTTCTCATTTTTCGTATGTAAAATTATAGCAAAAATAACAGGTATAGAAATATTTCCTTCAGTAACAGGTATTGGGGAAAACGACGAAATTTTGGTATTAATTTTACATTTTCTCATTTTTCGTATGTAAAATTATATCAAAAATAACAGGTATAGAAATATTTCTTACAGTAACAGGTATTGGGGAGAACGACGAAATTATTAAAGAGATTTGATTAGTATTATGCTTTAAAAAAGTGATGAATGACTTACATATTTGGTATAGTCAAGTTTTTTGACTCTTCTCGTCTTCCGACTGTTTACTATTTACTATATCTTCTTGACATCATTTTCAAAGAAACAAGATTATCGCTCTTAGGTTTTCTTTATCAATAAATATGAATCCTAGGGTAAATAAAACATACAAAATGAAAAATTACAACAATCCTGGTTTGTTGTTTAAAGTGCTTATCTTTTTTGAGAAATTTGGCGAAGCTCTTTTAAAAAAGTTCATCTTCTTATTGGTTGCTTAGGTGCTGAATGCTGTTGCTGACAAACGGTAAAATAACGATACTTTTTAATTGCTCTAATTTGACAGAAATAAAGGCGGGATCAACAAAATTGGGCTCTTTTTGAGACTGTCTTTTTCTTTTCTCTTTCTAATTTCTAAGTTGGTGAAAAAACAAACCAAGATCATAAAATAGCTGCGTTCCTTTGGAAACATTTATTGAACTACTTTTTCAATACAGTAAAAGTAGCTGAAAGCAACTTTAAGTACTAGCAGAGAGCAGTTTATTATATAAGCAGTAAATTCCCACAAAGGAACGCCGGTAATAATTGAGGAGTGACTTTTCAAAACCGGATACAAACACTTTTTGTCATTTCTGAAATCTGATATATCAAAAAATCGAAAAAAAAAAGAACTAAATGATAAATTGTTATTTTTCATACGATTTTCAGATTTTGCCTGTCGTTTGTGTTAACTTGGTGATTAAACTAAGCAAAGCATTTGAATGTAAAGAAGAGATCTACATACTTAGTTTTAAAAAGTGGAAAGTGATTTTATCCCCTTTTGAAAAGTCACTCCTCAATTATGAACTAAATTCTTGATTAAAGCCAAGTATGCAGAACGAACTAAATTTAAGCTAGCATACAAAATTCTCTCCAAAATTAAGCCGCGTTTAAATGTTTTTCAGAATATTAGCAGAGTTGTGTTTGGCTTAAGCTTTAAGCCTAGTACGCAGCTGAAGCGAAACAAAAAATTTTGAAGTCTCCAATCTTAAAAGCGAACACGTTAACGAAAAAATACCATCGGGTAATAGAGCAAATTAAAAATAATAAAAATACAAATAAAAAAATTCAAGAAAAACATCAGAAAATAAGTTTTGGAGCAAAAAAAAAATTATTATAAGTTCCTTGATAATTTTGAGTAAGTAGATAATTTTGATCCGAGTAACAGGTATTATATGAGCATTTGTGTTTTTAACAGATTATTCGCCTGAACTAAAAGTATCAAAGATGAATTTTATCAAAAGTAACAGGTATTATAAATTCTTAGATAATTTTGAGTAAGGAGATCATTTTGATCCGAATAACAGGTATTATAGGAGCGTTTGTGTTTTTAACAGATTATTTGCCTGAACTGAAAGCATCAAAGATGAATTTTATCAAAAGTAACAGGTATTATAAATTCCTTGATAATTTTGAGTAAGGAGATCATTTTGATCCGAATAACAGGTATTATAGGAGCGTTTGTATTTTTAACAGATTATTCGCCTGAACGGAAAGTATCAAAGATGAATTTTATCAAAAGTAACAGGTATTATAAATTCCTTGATAATTTTGAGTAAGGAGATCATTTTGATCCGAATAACAGGTATTATAGGAGCGTTTGTGTTTTTAACAGATTATTCGCCTGAACGGAAAGTATCAAAGATGAATTTTATCAAAAGTAACAGGTATTATAAATTCCTTGATAATTTTGACTAAGCAGATAATTTTGATCCGAGTAACAGGTATTACAGATTATTACCGATAAAATTTATTTTTTGTGTAGGATAAGAGAAAGTTGTTTAGATAATTAGTAGGTATTTTTCATTTTATTAACCTTCTTATTACCGAAAATTTTCTTGGATTGCAAAAAAAAATTATTTAATTTAAATTTATTTAGATACTGAAAATATTAACTTATATTTCAGTAACAGGTATTTTCCCTGATGAGTAGCAAGTTGTTATTGCTACTTTCCAATACCTGTTATTCAATACCTGTTACTGAAATATCGGCCCATCCCTACTCAAAATATCATTTACTTGCAATACTCACTCAGTACTGAATAACTAATCTTTGTTAATTCATTTAACAACAAAAACTTTTAATTGAGTTTAACTTATAGAATAGAATGTGTGTTGGGTATACTGTAAGTCGATTATTAGCTGCAGTAAGCAATTTTGTTGTTATAGAAGGTACATACTTGTAACGCAACTCATTTTATCAAATGCGTTGGTTTGCAAGAAATGGCATCTTCTAGTCAACATTATTTCCAGTCCAGTATTACCAATTTCTTACCTCCATTTATTGGAGATCATCTTCAACTTGATAACTCCAATGAAGTTCTTTTTATCTGTACTAGTAGACCTAACCAGTTTGGAGCAAACTTTTCATACCTACACATAGCTTTTCTTTATTCTAAGACACGGCTTGAAATCAAAAAAACGTCGTCAAGCCTTAATGTTTTTAAGTGTTCCTAGCCTTGGGCTAAAAATTTCAATTTTTTTAGGACTTATTGGAACTTTGTCCTATTGTGGGAATTGGGTATTTCACGACGGGGAAATGAATGGAACCAATTTCTTTTTTTATTTTTATTATTTGGTGCTAAAAATTTAATTACAAAACAAAAAACACATGAGAAAACTAAAGAACGACCTGCCAAGCAAGATAAATTGCAGTTTTGATAAATTAGAAAATTTAA
This sequence comes from Episyrphus balteatus, assembly GCF_945859705.1. Lineage (NCBI taxonomy): Eukaryota > Metazoa > Arthropoda > Insecta > Diptera > Syrphidae > Episyrphus > Episyrphus balteatus. Next base: position 40,647,891 of record NC_079134.1, read on the forward strand.
TTTTTATTTTTCTTAAAGATGATGACAAATCTCCGCGTTCAACGCAGTCCATCTGAACGTAAGTTCTGAAAAACATAAGGCTATCGGATAGCTTTTTGTTGTTGTAAACCATTTTAAAACTTAGTACATAATGTTAAAATTTGCAAGAAATAAAGTCAAATTGTTTGGGCAAGTACTATGCAACAATAAAAATAAAGTAATCTGCTCAAAAGAAACAATTTTCCGCTTTACAATATTTACAATTTTACATATTTTATTGTAGCTGCTTTGGCAATCTATCTGGACAGCTTTGCATTCAAAAGAGATACCATAGATGATTGAACGCACCCAGTGTGAACGCCGTCCAAAACATGTGTTATTACAAAATGTTTGATAGCGCCATAAGTAAAATAAATTACATTTCAAGAAAAGAAAGAATTTCAAAACAAACCGAGAAGACGATGTGTTAAAACTTATCTACAAAAGTGAGCAAGGTTTCGCAAATTGTTTCAAATACATCAGTATTGTCAATTTAGATTCGTCAAAAAAATCTATCCCACAATTCGATCGACAGTTAGAGGATGCCTTCAGCGTCTATGTAAGATTTTCGGGAATGAAAATCAGTAAGTTCTATTCGATGAAATAATTTCATAAGAAAACTAATCTCTTCTCTGTCTATTATAGAATTGAAATCAACTAAAGACTTGACTATACCGGAAGGGTATGCGGTAGAGGAACGGGTGATTGTATGAACAAAATTCTAAACTGGAACATCAATGTTAAGGCGTGGAACTTTTTTCATCTAATTACCCGTACCACTACCGCATACCCGTCAGTTGTGGCCAAGCCTTAAATCTCGTCGAGAACTTTGCAAATTTAAATATGATTCACATAAAAAAAAAAAAAAAAACAAAACAAAAACAATCTAAACTTGACATTCTAGAGCGCATTTAAACGCCCAACCTGAAAGCCACGTTCGAAAAATGTATTCGATGGTGCAATCACGTTTCCAAAGCAATAGATAGCATTCATAAGTCTTTACCAAGAAATAAAGACGCACAGGCTTATCTAGGAACCTTATTTGGTTGGAATAAGTTATAATTATGTTGCACCAAGAAAACGTTTTCAGTCAATGAGTAATTTGAGTGGTGGTGAGAAAACTATTGCTGCTTTTTCTGTGTAAGTAAGTTCAGAAAGATAATTGTTAAAGTTTGGTTTTGAAACGTTTTTTCTTTTAAGTTTACAACCTGATCCATTTTTGTTGCATCTATAAACGAGATCACATCAGAATGAACCATCAAACTATTGTCATTTCACTCAAAGAGAAGTTTTATGTGCATTCTGTTGCTTAATTTGGAATTTCACCAGCTGTAAGTTTTTTTTTTCGAATAAATAGTTATTGGGATTTCTAATAGAGTTGGGCACTTTAGGGCTCAATTATAGCTATCAGTAAAATCCATCAGTAAAAATTCTGTTTTGCTATTTTTAATACTTTAAGATTCTAATTTATGCAAAATATTGATGAAATAAATTAAAAACACATTTTCACTAACTTTTTGAAAAAGAAGCAAGGCATTTGGTGTTATATTTTAGTCACAAATACATATTATAAATTTTACTGATGAAATTTTATTTTACTGAACAGTAAAATTTATAAAATGGATTTGTGAATAAAATTTAACACCAAATGCATTGCTTCTTTTTGAAAAAAATAGTTAAAATAAGGTCCAAACTTATTTCATCAATATTTTGTTCAAAATAGCCAATATATAATGGATTTTACTGATAGCTATAACAGAGCCCTTAGTTCATTTGAGTAATCATCAAATTAGTTCAAAACACGCTACTTAACAAGTTCTGACCTAGCTCATTTTAGTTAAATTTGTTTTATCACTCTGTTTTTATAGAAAAAACAAAAATACTTTGTTCAAACTGTATGTTAAATTGATGCATGCTACATATAAAACAAAAATTAAGTTAAAAATAATAGATAAACATTTTATTTCTTATAAAAATTCTTAATTTCCTTTATATACTTGTCGAGCTTTCTGATTCCTGTTGGGAGTCTATGAGAAGGTCGTTTTGCTTTCATTAAATTGGAATCATAGTAATCCAAGATGCTACTTGTTTTTTGTTGTTGCTCAGATATTAGAGCAGTGGTACTTGAAGAGAAAACGCTGAAACTGGCACAAGCGATTTTGTGCACTTTTTCATCTAAATCCTAAGGTAGAGCAGAGATCGAATTTCGATCCGCAAATTTTTACCTTCAAATAGGTACCAAGTGACTAAGAAGTTATTTGGAAGGAAAATTTTTCATTTTCTTGGTACAGTCCTTAAGTCCTTACCTCTCGATTAGCCATGAAAAAAAAAATATTAAAAATTAAAAAATGCACGCAAAGTTCTGTGCTATAAATTTTCTAAAAGCTGGTTGTTTATCCTTTATTTTGGTTTTTGACTCAAGTTGTTTCATTAAGAAGTTTTCGAGAAATTAAGTTTAATAGATGAAATTTAGAAAAAAAAAAATTGTTTTCTTTTTTGAACTAATTCTGTATAAAATTTTGCAATATTATGAACCTTTTTTTATTATTATTTAATGACCTGGTAGTTTAAAGTCAAATTCTAAAGAATTCATTCTAACAAATATCAAAGTTCCTAAGAAATTGAAAAAAAAAACTGAAACATAATTTTTTCACGGAAACCCTGTTCCTTTTTTTTTATTTACAATATTATATTTTTTATTTGCATTTTTTTTTTTAAATTTTTAACTGAATGTTAAAAGTTATCCCTGGAGAAATTTTCTCAGTAATATAATACATTCAATGGAATAATATAAAAATCTATTAGTAAGGGTCGTTTTTGAGGTAAATTGCTTAACCCCGACTGCGTTTTGTGTCCAATTTAGCCCAGTCGTAATAAAGAATACAGTCTAAAACATATAAGTAGGTACTTCTATTACTATTACTACATAAAAGTAGGCGGGGGCTCGTGCCAAATTCCAATTTTTAAAAATTTTTTTGATACCTACATAGTTAGTACCTATTTGGTTGAAAACTAAAATTGATGTCAGCTGGAGCTGCTGTGGGGCTTTAAGGAGAGAAAATATTTCAAAGTAGATAGAAATAAAAAAATCAGTTAAACTCGTATCATTTTGGAATAAGCTGGCTAGGCTGAAAGTATTTCACATCTTATTAAATATTCACATCTCTTACTAAACTGTACCATATATTGAAATGTATATTCAGGCAAGCGAGTGCCTTATTTTTTATTATTTTGTTAAAAAGTGCAAATAAAATATACAAACACATGATTCCATTGAAAAACTATATTTTATTTATTTCAGGTGAGTTCTTATCGATGGAACAAAACGTGTCGATGGAGAAACAAATTTCACCCAAGGCGCAATGATAATAATCCTGCCGAAGCTCAAATACGCAATTTCATAGGCAGCAACGAACGAATCTCGGTGCCAGCTTATAAAACCTAATTTAAATGGACTTAATATTAATGCCAGGATAATATTAAACTCCTACAAATCATTTTTTAGAAGGACACTGCACCGTTTCTCACAAATGATGGATAAAAATGTGGAAAGAAAGCCAAAGTAAACAAAAACTAAGTTGGCAATCTTGTTCCTACAGAAAAAATCAATTAAAACTTGTCTGCATCCCTGACACAGTAGTATCTACTTGCTGCTCAGTTAAAAGTACAATATGTTCGCATCTAAAAAGTACAAGAAATAGATGTTTTTAAAAGTACTATGGGTGAGGCTATCCATGTGTTACGTACTGCAAGTATGTATGATGAGGAGTTTTATTTCAATTTTCTAATATCTTTTTCACTCATTTATAGGTGCGCCCTCCATTGCAACAACAGCAGCAACAACATCAGCAACAACTTCTGTCACATCAGCAACATGCACCGCAGCAACTGCACCATCAGCAACCTTCTCAAATGATTCCTCCACAAAAACATTCCCAACCACCTCCACAGCATCAGCAGAATCCTCTATACCACCAGGGAATGCATCCGCAAAACTTCAATCTACCGACATTTGGTATACCGCCCCCGGGCTGCGGTGGGTATCAACCTGCATGGGATGAGCACAATCTCCATGTGGAATGCAATGGAAAGAGATGAAGTCCAAAAACTGATGGAAGATGCTCATCTTAATGGAAAGTAAGTTAACTCGCATGAATAAAGAAACAAAATTGATACACTAACAAATGCCTTTGTGTTTCTATTGTCAAAAGATCATTATTTAGTGAATTAAGTCAACGTTATGGACGCCAAGATCACAACAAAGCCATCGAAGAAGTACGTGAACGTGAAAGTTTTTTTCAAAGAGTAAATATTGTCGATTTTCTTCTCAAGAAAGAAGAGGATAAAATTCAGAAAAAGAAAAAGGTATGTGCAAAGTTTCTGGTGTCTATTATTGAGGCAAATTACCATAATGTTTTTTTTTTTTGAAAATTTTATATAATAATAAAAAAATTAATGAAAATATTATAACAATCTTAAGATTTACAACTTTAAATCAAAATATCCACAAAATAAAATTCCAAAAATATTTTTTTTATCTCAAAAACAAAATTGTATAGATTGTAATTTGTTTATATATTTTCATGGATTTTTATTTTAATGATGCTGATATCTTCTCATACTTCTATTACTTCCACATACTATAACTACTACTATACTACTACCGCTGGGTTATGCTTGCTATCGGCAACCAGCAGCCTCATACTACCACCATCTTGTTGGGATGCGTCTGCGATCTCTTGTGCTAATCTATATGCCATTGTTTATTGGTGCTTTGATTCATCATGAAGTCGAAAAGAAGTATAAATGGATTCAAGAGTTTTTGCAATTTGTCTACAGCAATTGCTGTTCGGTTGATCCAAGGCAAAGTGAATTGAGATCATCGATCTTTGCTACATTAACCATTGTAGCACCAGAAGAATTTGTCGCACACAGGAGATCTATTAGTGAAATGTTGGCTGCTGCTTTAACTGATTACGAAACCAGTGGAAATATGGCTACTCAAGTGACATATAAAATTTGTACAACTATGACCTATTTGGTGCCATTCATTTTTATACACAAGACTGTTGAATTGACGGACCAGAAGTCGATTGCTATGATTATTAAGTTTCTTCAAGCTTTTGTCGTCGAGGACTCTCTGATAAGGTAAGACAATTTGGACCGTATACCTCTATTTTTTCCCAAAAATTTTAAATATCATTTTTTTTTCTATTCAAGGTTATTCAAACTTTTGGAGTATCCCCAACTACACTCAACAAACATTCGTTTGTTGTTGGACTTTCACTTGGAAGCTTCGAAAAACACTCAGTTGGATAGTTCGGTGCGTGTAAACACTGGCATCTATTGGCTGGTTGGTGCGCTTGAAGAAGAAGGTAATTGTCAGGCAAGAGCTCGTTGAACTCATCATTCAGGTTGTCTTGAACCCAATTGAGGCATTACCCTCCAGTGGTGGAGATGAAAAACATGGCGCTGACACACCACCGTTGCTGGAAAGAAAAATAACATACATATTTTGATTCTTCCGTGGTTGGCTGCAGCCACTGAAGCATGCAATGCTGAATTTAAAAGTCAAGAGTTTGCTTCGGCAACAAGTGCTTCATATTGTTGTAATATACCTAGAGTGCTTAAATGAACATTAAAATAAATTATATAAATTCAAAATAATTTCTCTTTTTTTCATTTTATTTTTTTAGCCCTATTATGCTTCCAATAAGAATTCTGTGGTAGGCTTATAGGATCGAATACCACTTTCGGCTACTGATGAGAAACCTTACAGTAGTCTTACAGTGTACTTCTCGCACATTTATAGGATCGAATACCACATTCGGCTACTGATGAAAAACTTTACAGGAGTATTTCATCGTACTTCTTATAGGTTTAATAGGAGTAAAAAAAGGGGGCCTTTTTGATGATAAACAGGGTTATATGAGTCTTTTAGGTGTGAAATTAGTGATGACAAAAAGCTTCTCACCATCGTTATAACATCGAAATTGTTAGTTGGGTTAGCTCCCAATTTTCCACTCATCTTTAATATTCGAGCATGGTTTACTGGTAGGTGCTTGCTTGGTATGCAGAGGTACGTGGGATCGATTCCTGGACGGGTCATGTGATGAAAATAAAAAAAATGTGTTCTTTTTCAATTAAAATAATATTCTCATCATTTCAGAACAACAGAAAAAGCAGTGGAATTTCCAAAAAAGGAAAAGAAACAAAATAGAAAAAATTAAAATAAATAAAATAATACGTAGAAAAGGCAAAACAGAAAAAATCAAAAGAAAATAAAAAAATGAAATAAAATTCAATAAATTCTTTTCTTTTGTGCATAAATTCAACATCTTCTTCAACACCTTCAACAACTTCTATAAGACCTTATTATAACATCCTACGCAAGTAATCCGGTTTGTGCGTTAGTTAAACCCTCTGCAGGAAGACCTCCGTAAGGCCATTTTAAGCTGTTTGTCACGCTATTAGCTTGTGGATTACCTGTGAAGGAAAGTCCTATGCAATTTCGGTAAAATGCGTCAAAATGATTTGCATAAGACATGTCCTTCTTGTTATGAAAGCCAAAAAATAGCTTGCATCCCAACTAACAAATTTGCTTCTATAAAGCTTTACAGGTGGTAATGTAGCTCCTGTAAAGCTTTATAGAAGGGATATTGCTTGTTGGGATTGACCCTTATGAAAGCTAAATTGTTACTTGGGTGGACAAAAAAAAAAACGCATCAGGGCTTAACCTGAAATCTTGGCAGCACTGTATATTGAATGTTCCGAAAACAGCAGATTCAACAAAAATTTAAAGTTGTCATATTTTTAACTTTCAGGTTTTTTCTTATATTTTTCATGTATGTTTCACAAAGAGATACAAAAATGTATGCCAGCAAAACTAGTTAAATACATTTGGTCATTACAAACGTCAGTTTTCACGTTTGTAAATAAATTCTAAACAAGTTATGAAAAAATTAGTTTGGTAGCACAGATTTAAATTTGTTTGAAAAAGTTAAGCCCAGAGAAATTTCCGGGCTAAAGCCTAGTACGTTGCTGATGCGAAACGAAAAATTTTCAAGTCTCCAAAGTCGACAACGAAAATGCTAACGAAAAAATATCATATCAAAAAAAAAATTCAAAATTAATTCAAAATCAAGAAGAAATCAACAGAAAATAATTTTTAAAGAAAGAAATAAATGAATTAAATGTGAAAAAACCGTCAACACTGATACTCTTGGAGTCAAGAAAAATGCACAGGACAATAAAAAGTAAGTGACAAATGAGTGAAAACTCTCCAATTTTTTGCTAGAGCTGCGTACTACGAAAAGCAAAACGAAATTTTTCGTTCAAGATTTCGTTAATGAAATTTTGTATGCAAAATTTCGTTTCGCATCAGCAGCGTACCAGGCTTAAACAACAAAGCCAAAGGGGCTAAATTGTTGTTGCATTTTACATGTAAATTGCTTAGCCTCAACTGCGTTTTTTTCTCCAGTAAGGACCGGTTGTAATAAAAAACACACATAAGGGGTATTCACGATCCGATGCAACTGGTCTTGTATCATTGCAAAAGTGCAAAAGTGTAAAATCTTACAACACTACAACAACAAAGTATACGGATTAAAATTTTACAACAGTCTTGCACTTTTGCTATACCCTAGACCTATTGCAAAATAAAAATACAATAGAGTAAAATTATTTTTGACGAAATGGTAACGGAATTACGAATAACAGAGTTACGCGCGACAGAGTTACGGCCGTCAAAGTTACTTGAAACCGAAGTTACGAAAAACTAGAGTTACGAATTCTAAAGTTAGGTGTGTTTTTTTGTTTATCTATATAGATTTTGTGCAAAAAAACGACATCGAGATTTTTGAAATCGAAACAATTTACGTGTTAAAAACAACAAAAACTTTATCTGTATAGATTTTTGAAAAATCCAGATAATTATCCAGATTTTACTTTCTCTCGATAAAAACAGTAGTGCCAAGGTAGTTTAATTGTTGTGTTCATACAGAAATATCTGAAAATATTAACAAAAAAAAAAAAAGCGGAGAAAACGAGGTTTGAAAAAAACTCTCATAGAAAAAAATAATCAAAAATTTGTTTGACATGGTTGCATTGAAATGTTAATATCTCGAGATATACGCAATGCACTTTTCAGATAAAAGTCTTAAATGGATCCAATGCCGTCTTTACCATAAGGGCACACGGGGCCCGTGCCCAGGGCCCCCATTCTCAGGGGGGGCCCCGAAGGAACGAAAATTTCGCAAAACATTTTTGTCGGGCAGACCATTTACCAAAAAATTTTAGTTTTTATATGGCAACCAAATAAAGTTTTTTCTACACCTAAACGGAAAATGTATGCTTTCAACATGAAAACAAATTATGTGGCGTTGTATGCGGACAAAAATTTAAATCCAAACGACCAAACACCAAACCCAAATTAAATTTTCCAAAAAATAAGACAATAATATTTTCAAAAAACAAGAAAAAAAAAAATTTTTTTTTCCACTGTAGGTAAGATTATTTATTTATAATTAATAAAAACAACGAATTATCTTTCATTATCTTTTTCCTTAAATAATAATTTCGTTTGAAGTTTGCAAAACTGTCAAATTTGTAGTGCGTGTTAAAATCAGTGTAAAAATATGTGTCGTATTAAAAGACGAAAAAAGAATCAATTCGTCGGCAAAAAACATCAATACTTTTCCGTTGAAAAACGTTTAAGAAAAAACTATTGCTGGCTCATCGATGGTACATCAATGTTTTGGTTCAATGGAAAACGCCATGGTACAATAGTTGGCACCCCCAAACATTTTTTTAATTTGAATTGCAAATTGCTCTCGTATTTAAAGATTGACACATAAAATTCATTAAATAACTTTTAAAAAATTGTTTTTCAAAAAAAATATTTTTTTCTTAATCCAAAAATAAATTTTTTTTAAGTTTTCTTAATTTTAATATTAGTATAAACCTTTTTATGTCAAAATTTTTATTAAAATCGGTTGTGTCGTTTACATTAAGAAATCAGTTCTATGACAAGTGGGTACCGTTTATTACGGTCCAAAAAAATATTTTTCTTATTTCAAAAGTGCGGCCCTATTTGCAGCATTACACGGTTTTTTTTTTTCAAAGCAAAATCGTTATCCTTTTTTAAGAAAATTGCAATATCTCGAAAACTTTTAAGAAAATTGCAATATCTTGAAAACTTTAGGTATATTGGAGATATCCGTTAAAAAGGAGACATTAAAATAAAATAACGGCTCCGCTCTTGGAAATCACGTACAAATCGTCTGTACCGAGTTTTTAGCAAATCTATCAATCCATTTGAGCTCTTTTTTCAATTCATTGTATAATTATTGGCAGTATAAAATGTCAATATTGGCAGTGGCAACGTTTGATGTCTCAATGCACGTATTATTGGCACCCCCTGCCAATAATAAAGACACTAGGTACTTTATATGGAACGATATATTGGCAGCCCTTTTTAATCAACCATTGCCGTTTAGCCAACCGTTGTACTTACTTTACTTTCCAAAAGGGCCCCAAATTCTTGTGTGCCCAAGGGCCCCAAGATAGTTAAAGACGGCCCTGAATGGATCCTGATAAGATTGTTGAACAGATATGTATATAAAATTACCAAAGTTTTTTCGAAAAATTAGAAATAAAAATAAAAAAGTTTTCACATTTGATTTTTAAAAAATCGAAAAAAAATTCAATATGGCTACCTTCAAACGCTTATAACACAAGAACGACGCAACTAATGTTAATGGTCATGGTCTTAAAATGTAGCTAAGAATATACAGATAATTTTTGGTTTTTTGTGAAAAAACAATTTTTTTGAATCCAACATGGATGCCATGGCCATATGAAAATTTTTGTTTGCATCCAACATGGATGTAATGGCCTTCCCACTTCGGAGTTAAAATAAAAAAAAACAAAAGCAACATTTTTGACAGACAGCTGCCAAAGTATATGTACAGTGGTGCCAAATGTTTGCATGGATTTCAAAAATCTCGATGTCGTTTTTTTGCACAAAATCTATATAGATAAACAAAAAAACACAGCTAGTGTGTACGAAGTGTAATAGCCTTTTCACACCAAGCCAAAAACGCGGTTTTTGCGAAAAAACCCAAAAACCTATATCAAAAACACAAGTTTTTCCATACATTTTCCATAAACCACAAGTTTTCGTAAAACACAAGTTTTTGATTAAACTCGCCAAAAACCTGAAAATGAAAACATTCAACTCCAAACGAAATAACCAAACAAACCTTTTGAAGAATTCAGCACAAATTCAGCAGACAAAAAAAAAATGAGAGCAGACAAAAAAAAAAAAGAACTGACAGAATCAGCTGTTTTACAAATGCAGTTTGTTGATTTTTGCAACTGGTAAGAAACATTTTTGTATTCATTAACAAAATATTCTGTATAATTAATCAAATTTCTTTTCATTAATTGTAGAAAATGGCAGAGCAGAAAAAAAAACAAAAAAAAAGATGTCCAAACGATCTTCTTCATCAAAAATCTCTTCTCAACTTTACTAATTAAGCTATCTGGATGCTACTTCGAAGTCGTTTTTTTTCCTTGTATTTGGTGTCTCAAAGAGGAAGAAACTTTGCAAAACTTTTATATATTCCTCTGTTTTATGTTAATGAATTAAAATTATTTATTTAAATTGTCAGAGTTCCTTTTATTTGATTAATTTTGTGAGCTCAAGCTGATTTAAGCAATAAAAATTAAATCCCATCGAAAACTTGACATTTGGATGTCAAAATATTTTAAACGTCAAACAAAAACCTGTAAACTTGTGGTGTGAACGCTTTTCAGGTTTTTGAAAACTTTTTGCCATAAACCGCGTTTTTGGGTTTGGTGTGAAAAGGCTATAAAGAGAAACATTAACACTATAGTGTGTACGAAGTGTAAGAAAAAAAAATATTTCAATTCGCTTTGTTCTCGATTTCAAAATCAAACAAACCTCTCTTAACTGTCAAAACCAAAACAAACGAACACATCTACTAAATTCGCCCTACAAATTGACGCAAATCGTTTATTTATCTCTTTTCCTCTTACAACTTTTCCTATAGTTTCTCTCTATTTAAAACTTTTTCAACATGTCATTTGGAAAAAAATTCCCTGCAGTACCTAGAAAAAAAATGTCCATTCATTTCACTTCGATTTCGCCCTAGCCCCAGGAGGACGCGTTTCGCGGACTATAAAATATTTTTAATTGCTCAAGAAGATTTTGTCAGGGGGGATTTTTATTCTAATTAGTTTTTATTCAGAAAATAATAATAAATTTTCTTTTAAACAAAGAAAAAATACAACACAAATTAATTGTTTTGTTATCATCAATTTTTAAATTATTCTCTGGTGCAATTAAGTGTGTTCAACATCTTTCTGAGACTACACTTTTTTTTAATTTTTAACCCCTTTTTTCAACCACGCTGAAAATCAACACACACAAAAAAATATCTAGTATCTGCGAATTTCGTTTGTTCCTCCACCAAATTTATTTATAATATAATAAATTTTATAAAAATTTAACAAATTTTATTAAACGGGGGCAAAATTGCTACGCAACAACAAAATAGATTCAACCGCAAACGTCGGCTATACATGGAAGACGTTATCGTGATTAGTGACACCGAGTTAGAGCAGGAATCATCAGACATGGATATTGAAGCCGATCAAGATATAATTGTTCCAAAGGATACAGAAACGTAAGTTCTAGAATAAAATAATTTGAAACAATTGTAAAAACCATGCAAAACAAAAATGTAAAAAACCTTCCAAATTGATTGTGTTCTTTGTTTCATTTCTCTTGTCTTCTGGGAATGGAAGTTTTATGTAACCTCAACTTTTTTTTGTGTGTTTTTCTTTCTGTCATGCGATGTAGATTCGATGTTCTTTTTTTTCTATTTTTTTTTGTTAATTAATTTGTTGTATTTTTTCATTTGGTTGTTGTGTGGTTTGTAACCAACCAAACCGCAGTTTGGAAAAACTGGTTTAAAGTTATACATATTTCCAATTTGTTGCGTCTGTTGTCGTCGTCGTTCCCTGTTGTCTGTCTTGTCTACATGTTTTTTTAAAATTCATACGACTTCTCCTCGTGGCTCTGGGCAAGACTTGGCCCAAAAGCAGCCAGCAGCAGCCTTTTTTCTGCTTCTACGCCAATTTATTGATTTTTTTGTTTGCCTCGTATTTCTGCAACCTTGCAACGAAGCAAGTAATCAACTAAAACCAACCAACCAGAGCTTTAGAGGAGAGCACATGTAATTGGAAGATTTTTTTAATGTTTTTCTTTTGTTTTGTATTTTTCCATGCTGTTGTTGTCGTCCTCAGTCTACTCAACTATTCTGACAGTTTTTCTACTTTTGTAAACAAGTTCTAAATTGAAAGTATTTAAAATGGCTTGCCATTGAATTGGAGAGATGCGGGCTTTGGTAGAACTTTGAGTACTTAGTGAAATTACTTGCCTTGCTTGGCAAATTGTAATTACGCAATAAGTAGCTTTTGTTGGTACATACTTTAGGAAAGTGTAGGTACATTATTCGTTTTCCATTCGATTGATTGTTTTTCTTCTTTTTTCGTGTCGTTTCGATTTATTTGTTATCTTGTTTTCTACTTTAACACGAAGTACAGTGTGTCACAGCTAAATTGATCCAGCGAATCTAAAAACATTCAACAAATCCATGTAAAGCCAAACTCGAAAAAGATATCGTCGATCAAGGGGCACGGCAGTGCCCAGCCAAGTTCTCTAGCAACTTTGGCACTACACCTAGGGTTGCCATGCATCCGGTTTTTCCCGGACATGTACTCTTTTTTGGCTGTGTGAGGGACGTCCGGGATAGTTTCTAAAAATTGTCCGGGATTGTACTCTTTTCAATCCTTTAAGTATCTCACTACTTGTATCTCACTACTTAATTCATTCCACATTCAAAAAACCGAATCGAGTTAATTAAAAGCGAGGTGTTTTTATTTTGGGTAATTATCTGCTCAATTCTTTTTTATATTCTGTTCCAAATTAATCAAAACTCAAACATTAGCGTATGAGCTACTGCTTAGTGAATTCTCTATTTAAAAGTACAGTATTTCTGGGGGTCTTCCGATTTTGGTATGTAACTTTAAGCTTAGAGCTACTAAATTAACACTGAAAGAAAACGATTGTAATGGTTCTAATCTATAGAATATGTTAACCTTTTTTTTGTGAGAAGATTTACTTTTCCAGTTTTATTAGTAATTTAATAAACCCTTATTGTAAGACACAAGGCCCAAATTTTTTAACGATTAACGAAAATCTAAAGACACTTTAGTAAGTTGCTAAGTCAAAAAAACCATTTCTTAACTTAGTAACTTACTAAAAAGACTATTAGCATTTCACTTACGGCCATATTATTCACCAGTTTAAAAAATACATCTGGATGTAAGATTGTCAAATGTCAAAAATAAATCCAAATCCAAAATAGTTATCCCGATTTTAACTATGAAAATAGTTAAAAAAATAGTTAAATGACTATTTTTTTCTCTGTGTGATAGTGATATCATAGATTTGGATTTATTTTTGACTTTTCAATTTCTTTGCATCCAGATGTATTTTTTAAACTAGTGAATAATATGGCCGTTAATCGTTTAAAATTTTGTGCAATTGGTTTTTAATGGAAATTTTAAAATTTTTTTTTTAACTGGAATTGCATTGCAACTTTTGTAATATTAGCGCAAATGTTTACTATAGTAAACTATACCAGGAATGCCAAACTTTGTCTCAAGGTTTTTTTATTTTATTTCTTTTTTTTTTGAGAAAAAATAAGAAAAAAAATGCTCAAGGGTTTAAAATGTGATTTTTACTTCAATCTTAATAAGATTGTTCCGTTTTTTTAGTATAATTATGCATTCCTTTTGTCCTAGTTTTGTACTCTTTTTTTTTTGTCCTTATATGTCCGGGAAAGTCCGGGATTTTGCATCTCGATTACTAGTTTCGTCTAAATATATCTGGCAACCCTAACTACACCCTTATTTACAGGAAACAACTCAGGCCATTTTCGACCCCCCTCTAACTTACACACCAAAGATGCTAGAATTTTCAAACTCTACATTTGTTGAGCTGGTCAAAACTAAACACCTCACAAAATTTCAACCTCTTACGATGAGTAGTTTCTGAGATATAGGGCTTCAAAAATCGCAAAAACCGTAACTGACTGACTGACTGACTGACTGATTCACTCACTCACTCACTAAAACATAATAAAACGATAACAATGCAAAAAATCCTATTTTTTTGATTTTTTTCAACAAAAACTTGCTGAATTGTTAAATAAATTGCATAAAATTGATTATTTGTTTTATGCTGGTAGTAAATAACGTTTGAGTCGAATAAATTGCATTATAAACAAGAAAAATGACTTTAAACCGGGCAAAATGCTTAAAATTATTGAAAAAACTTCCGAAAAAATTTTGTTCAAAGTCGTACCGATAAATCGAAAAACTAATGATGCCAATCGATTTCTCAGGTCCGAAATAGGGGGAAACAGTCAACAGCGCACTTGTCAAAGATTTCGACTTGCAGAGTGATATTATAGAGCACTTCTGGTTATCGTAGAATCTTGAAATTTGGTAGAATGGTAAAGATGCTAGTTTATACAAAGGAAAAAATTTAAAATTTGACAATTTCAGACAGGGGGCGTGGCAACCGCCCATTTCCGCTGAATTTTCATAAAATATTATAGAGCACTTCTGATTATCGTAGAATCTTGATATTTGGTAGAATGGTAGAGCTGGTAATTTATACAAAGAAAAAAATTTTAAGTTTGAAAATTTCAGCCAGGGGGCTTGGCAACCGCCCATTTTCATTGAATTTTCATCAAATATAGAGATTTTCAATTCTACAGCCATACCTTGCAAAAAGTAGTGAAATCACAACAAAAACATTAGGTACTGTTAAAAAAAAGAGCCAAGTTCTCCTATGTTGAAATTATGCTGGCACAAAAAGTATTGAGATGTAAAAGTATACCAATTTCTAAAGTTCGGGTTCAAATTCGTATCAATAAAAATTTGATTGTTTACTTGGCAATTTTTGAAATAACTTTAAAAATCGGTAATTAATAGAAAAATTATCAAGAGAACAATCAAAATTTTATTGGTACGAATTTGAACCCAAACTTTAGAACTTGGTACACTTTTACATCTCAATACTTTTTTTGCCAGCATAATTTCAACATAGGAGAACTTGGCTCTTTTTTTTAACAGTAATGTTTTTGTTGTGATATTAAAATAACATGTTACAACTTAATGTGTCTTCTATAATTATGGTACTTTACAAGTGCATCCGATGCATTTAACCAAAGATATTACACTTTTTCTGAATTTACAACAAAATTCAATGTTACAGCTTAATCGATCCACTTTAAAAAATAGGTAAAACAACTTCAAAGTTAACATTTATTAATCAAAAAATTAACAAATTAATATCTTGTATGATAAACCTTGTTATCTATCATTGCTTTCAACCTTTTTGGCATTGATTCCACTAATTTTTGGGTGATTTCTGGGTTTATCTTATTACACTCATCCAGAATAACTTTTTTTGCATATTTTTGCTTCCATTGCTTGCATATTTCGTGCTTCCTTATGTTCCTGTCCAACTATGCCCACAGATTCTCAATCACTTTCATGTCAGGTGATTGTGCTGGCGGTTGCATCAAATGGGGGCAGTTTCATATAAGCCAAGACTGCACAGTACCTGCTTTGTGCTTGGGATCGTTGGCTTGGTAATAACGAAAATTAGTGCGTACGCCCAATTTCTCCGGGCTTTGGATCAAATTCTTTGTCAAAATGGTCAAGTTCTGAAGCACACGGCGTATTGTTTGGGCACTGCAAACTTACCCATTTCTTCAGCCACCTGAGAAGCTATCTTTGGAGCCGATAACATTGGGTTTTGCTGCACTTTTCGAATAATTGTGCGTTCATCTGCTGGAGTGAATATTTTATTCGGCGCATCTCTCCCTTTGTCTTCCTGGCGGTTCTCATGTACAAATCTATTTATGATATGCTGCACTGTTGCAGGACTCATGTTGACAGCTTCAGCAATTTTCCGCCTTGAAAGTCCTTTTTGAAAAGGGTTGATGACGAGTTTTCGCTGCTCAATTGTTGTTCGCGGACCATTTGCAAGGGAATTATTTTCTAAAACTAACAAAAAATCTTATCCCGAAAATAAAAAGGATAATAATTTCAAAAGTGCCTATACCTTAAAAAGTTTTACCTTCTACCGTTAGCGCTTATGAAAGTAGCTAGATCAAATAAGCTGTAATATTTTTTTTTTTTTCTGTTTTTTAGCTAAATATACTTTAATTTTGTTTGTGTTTCCTTGGTAACATTGGAAATTTCCAGATACTATAACTTATGATATATAGTTTAAACTGAGTGGATTTCTCACTTCGAAGACATTGAGCTTTAAATTTTCAAAATTGAACTGGATCATTTAAGCTGTTACCCACTGTAGGTATACCTAATTGCCTCTTGGGCAGCTGATTCTTCGTGTTTATTTAGTATCAAACGAATTCAATTTGTGCAACGCCCACTTACAGGTGTTGTTTTGTTGGTTGTGTAGAACTAAGCACACTCTCAATGTTATCATTTGTATTTTTTCTATTTCTTTTTTTTGGTTTTTGTTTATTTTTGTTGTTTTTCTAAAAAATACTTTCTTTTAATGGAAACATATTGAATAAGTAATTTAAAACATCTTTGGCTTTTTTTCACTTTTAATAAAAAATTAAAAAAAAAAAATTTTTTTTTTCAGTAAACGCGATGACATGGTTACCTACCTACGTACGTCTGCGTCATATTTTTTCTTCATTACCTAAGTACTTACGTACCTATAGGTGCCAATTACTGACACATTGTTTGTATAGAAAGTAGAGCTTAGCAATTTATTTGTTCTTGTTTGACTTTGATCTCTAATGGGAACTTACTTAAAAGCTATACAGTGTTGCATACTGCAGAATGCCTAGTACTTGAGAATCTGTAGGCAACAAAACTATGTAATAGGTATTCTAGTTAAAGGGTATAAAACTTCAAAGTCTGTTAACTAAAGGAGACCTTAATTACCTTGGTAAGCTATCTATAGTACCGATGGGTGATAAGTCACAAAAAGTCCTTGAACTTTGCACTTCATGCAAACACTTTGCACTAACCCTAGTAGATCAATATTTTAGAGGTGGAGTTTTCGGATCGTTGCTCTAAAAAAAAAGCAAAATTCTTTGTTGCATACCTGTCAGGCGCAACAATATTTTTTAAAGACAGTGCAGAGTTCGCCATAGCATTTCCAAAATAAAAATATATACAAATTACATAGATTTAAACTCTTTTTTTTACTATTTAATATTTAAAAAGAGTAAACTTTGTGTAATCTTAGGCCCAATTTATTGACTCTCCATTAAATTTTAAAGCGTCATTAAAATAGGGAATTTTAAAATAAAAAAACAAAATTCATTTATTCAGTCTCTTTTAAGCATTTTTTTGAAGTTTGACATCATTGACTAATTGAGCATTAAATTTTAAAGTCCTTTTAGATAAAAAGCCAAATTCCTTTTAGGAAGGATTTTTAGAACAAATTGAGGTTTTAAACAGGATTTTTATTTATTCACTCTCCATTCGTTATTGTTTAATAATTATAATGAATTTATTTGAAAAATGTCAAATTAGCTAAAGAATTATTATTAAAACAACTACAATGAATAGAGAAGAATTTTTCTGTAGGTACGTACATATACATACATAATGTACATTGTATGTATTTATTCCATAAAAAAGTTTTGCATTTATAAAATTACTACAGCTCACCAAAAATTGTATCATTGTTATTTAGAGGGGAAAGACAACACTTCTTTTTAGATTTTTAAAAGACACACAATCTAAAGAAATTAATGCATTTCTTACCTACTTCCCCGAGCTCAAAAGAGCACATATAGTACTAGATCTCTTGGATTTATCTTCTCCACTTAAAAAAAACACTACTAGTAAAACCAATCAGGGTTGAGATGTTGCATTTTATAATCATCTCAAAACATTTCAGACCACTTTTGTATATCGTGACTCTCGTCTGTGGGATTTCGTCTTGCGTTTTCGGCTACAAAATAATTAGGCGCCGTAGTTTTTATGTTTTTTTATATTGCTTATAATTAAAATTTTCAAATTCAATTTGACAAAATCGTAGTTTTTGACAGTTTGAATAAAAAAAAAAATAAAAATTCCCAAGGATATTTTTAAAAGAGTTTTAAATTTAAAGTTTCCATTAAAAGTAAAGGCTTTAACTAAAGAAGAGTGAATTAAATAAATTTTTAATGATGTATACTTTAAAACGATACATTTCAAAATTTAATGGAAGCTCAATAAATTGGCCCTTAATCAATTTAGAAATTATTTTAAACCTTATTGATTACACTTTTTTTTATTCTTTTTTTTACAAAAAAAAAACTCGCAAGCTGCGGCAAAATTTCCTGTAAATTAAAGGTTTTTGTTTTGTTTCAAATCTGCTCCGAAAATTTTGCATTTGCTTCACTTTTTTTTTCAAATTTGCTCCAAAATTTCATGACCGCGGTTCGAACCCTGTTCAACAACGATAAACTTCGACGGTAATAGTTTTCCATGTTTTCTTGACTTTCTTATACCTAAAATATATTGTTTTCTACACGATCTTTTACAAACTTCCACAATTTTGTGTTTTTAAAATGTTTGCACCATGGTTTGGATCACTATCATAGTTCATAGTTCATAGTTCTTTTATTGTATAATTATACTCAGTAAGATACAAAATCTTATAAATTAGAGCAAATTTCAGTATCTAAATACTATTTTTACAAGATTTGTGCTTTGAGTTATAAGTGGAAAAATGTACATTATGTATTAAATAATTAATATTAAGATTACTTAAGTGTTATCAAAAGAAAGAAAAAAAAAAGCTAATAATAAAAAATAATAAAAACATTCAAAAACTAGCGTCTTCCTCATCACCATCATAATCATCATCATCATCATCATCTTCTTCATCATCAACATCACCAAACAAGCACAGAGCTAGGAGAAGAGTTCTCTTAGCGTTTTTCCAAACATGGTCGGGCTGCTTATAATTTTAACAGAGCGAGGGAGGGAGTTCCATAAACGAATAGAATGCACATAAAACTGCCGTTCAGATACAAGGAATGTGTAACGTACTGGGATTATGTCGCATGATCTTTCAGAACGCGTAAAATTTATTTTATTATATAAGTATTCAGGCTGATGCGACTGTATGATATTGTGAAGCATGGTTAAGGTTCTTAACTTGAATAGATTATCAAGTGACATGCCATAGATAGACTTGGAAAAACTTGAGATGTGGTCGTATCTCCTAAGACCATAAACATAACGCGTAATACTGTTGAATGCAACGTTGAGTTTTCGCTTGTGTTCGGAGTCACAATTACTAAACACCTCGCAACAAAAAAGCAAAAGGGGTACTAATAAGGTTTTGGCCAATATTAGGCGTGTTTTTAAAGGCATTATGTGATGAGACGCCCAGAGTAATCGCAGACCTCCATAGACCTTACCTAGTGTTTGATTTATATGGGTGTTCCAACTTAGCGTTTTATTAAATGTAAGCCCAAGATTTTTTACAGAATCAACGAACTCGATAGCACAGTTGTTCAAATATATCTGAGGAAAATATGAAGTATCAATTATGGATCTAGAGATGACTAAGCATTTAGTTTTTTTCGGATTTAAGCAAAGATCGTTTTTGCGGGACCACATAAGGATAGCATTCAAATCCTCATTGATTTCATGCACACCATTCTCAAGCATACCTAGTTGAAAACTGTTGTATAATTGAACGTCATCAGCATACATGTGTACAGAAGAGTTTAACGGGCATGAAGGAAGATCATTAATATACATAGAAAACAGCAAAGGGCCCAAAATAGAACCCTGAGGGACACCTCTCTGCAAGGGGAGAAAACTTGACATAACATTGTTGGCAAATACTGCCTGCGATCGACCGGTTAAGTAGGAGAGAATAAGCTTGACTGATGGAAACGAGAAATGGAATTGATCTTTAAGTTTTAAATTCCAAGACAAAGAATATTTAATACAAAATCATCCTTCTCATAAAAAAAACTTGTTTAAATTTCAATATTTTTTGTGGTGCAATTTCGCCTCTTCAAGAGCTTGTTGTTTCTTTGCTATGAAATCAACAAGCTTCCTTTTCATATCTGTGGTAATTTCTGCTATTCATGTAGGGACCTTTTTCAAGTTACTTTTGTTGGGGTGTTTATGTTTTCGAATATTGTACAACAAAGTCCACAAATTTTCGATCATATTCGTTTCAGGTAACTTCGCCAGGGGTTTCAAGCCAGCTCTGCACAATTCCTGACTTGTGCTTCGGGTCATTGCCCTGATAGAACCGAAAGTTTTGACGAATATTGAATACTTTTTCGGAATTTGCATCAAATTGTTTTTTAATATATTGATGTACAAAGTCTTGTCCACCGTGTCCTCAATGAATTCCAAACTTCTCCAAACGGCTGAAGACATAAAGCCCATTCCATTCTGTTCCTCCACCTACTTCTTTGTTGCTTTTAGGCTCTCAGTTTTAAGCTCCCTAATTGACTTTCGTCAAAAGTAAACATAACGTTTTAGTTTAATTCCGGTTTCACATATAAAAAGCACCACTATTCTTCAGTCTACTTTAAATTATGAAAAAAATCAGCTTTCTTTTATTTCGTTTTACGAAAGAACCTTTTTTTCCTGTACTAAATATCATCACGAGGTATACTTCCATCTTTTAATTACTGAATATTAAGCTTGTTTCAAGTTCAAAACACTTCAATTAAAAATAAGTAGCAAGTTGAAAAATTTGTTTACTCAAAACAATTGAACCGAGAGAATATAATTAGCAGTAGCTCATGTTCGTAGAATGAACCCAATGCTGCATCGTGAAAGGTTGATTATTGAAAAACTATTCAGAGAAGCCATTCAAAATATTTAAATTGATTCAATTGCCATAGAAAAAAATGTTACATAATTTGTAAAAACAAATACTTTGTTTGAGAGTTTGGGAAAATTCATTGATAACATTTTTCTCATTGCCATGTTGTTCCTATTGTTTTAAAAGAAAAGAAATAGAAGTCAACATGCTCATTTAGTTTATTTTTGTTTTAACAATACGTTTTGTAGACTAAAATTCGACTCCCTGATTACAGTTTAAGTAGTTAAAACAATTGAACGACTTGAAGTCACGCAAGACAATGCAAAATGTATTATTGCTTTGCAACAACAACCTTCATATCCAAACATGTTCATATAATAATAAATAATATTTCTCGCTTTTAGATTTTACAAATCATTTATTAATGAGATTTTTGTTCGTTTGTTTGCATTAAGAAAAATGTAATTTTATACTTACTGACATTTCCTGAAGCACAGTACGAGTATAATATAGCCTCGTAACGTTATGCTCCTCCTTCTCCAAAGAAGGCTTATAATTCAGAAACTTGATATATGTATACTCTTTCTATCACTGTGAAGCATTTTCATCATTCAAGAACTCAAGGAATTTTCACAAGCATTTTTTTTTTGAAACTCTATTAAAAACTCACAAAAGCACACATCAAGTGATGAGTATTTTTTTGCATTTGCTAAATTCAAGGACAGACTAGGGAGGCGCGTTATTCATACTCTCTCATATGCATACAAGCTCATTTTACTTAAACACTTTTTACGCCTGTAGGGGGGGGGCTCGAAATATGTAGTTGGTTCATTGAAATGTGTTGACAGCTGCTTGTATATTGTTTTTGATTAAATTTCTCTCTGTGAAACAATAGCCTGGCAAAGCATTTCAAAATGAATGACCTAAATTTGCAACTGACATGCAACGACTTTTTTTTTCTCAAGTCTTAATTTCCGCATAGCAGACTTTCAACGTACAACAATAGTATACTAAACTTTTTCGTATCGATTGAAAATGTGTGATGAAGCATTAAGTGGCAGAAAAAAAAAAGAAAAATTGATAGACAAGTGATACACATAACAAAAATGTATTTTAGTGTCCATCATTTTTAGTGTTATTTTTTAACGTTTGACTAAAAGCGTCTTTTTTTAATTTTTTTTTACTTTTATCAATGACAAATAAATTGGGCTTTATAAGGACGTAGAAGGTGTTAAGTTAATTGTTAGCCATAAACTGTCATTTCAATTAGACACGCAGGTTAATATGTCTTTGTATAACAACTTGTAGCTTAAAAACAGAGGATCGGCTTTTTGTTGTGACTGGTCATTTTGTTTTTAAGACAAATGGGCAGTAGAAAGTTTTTATTACTTAAAGGCTTGGCCAATGGCGAATGCAACAACTAAATTCATATAACATCACAAACATTGAAAAGCCTTAAACATCTAGAATATAATTGACCAAAAATATATGCGAACTTCAAACCTCGTATGGGTGAAAGGATTCTATGAATTTGAGGAGAATTTTTTTTTTTGAAAATGTTGGCGTCTAGAAAAACGAAGAAGCACGAAAATCCGACCATCATTTGGACTTCAATCCACTAGCTACCTTCTGAGATGTAGAATGAGCGTTTAATTATGTCTTACCAAATCTATTCTCGAGTCCTTATTGATCTTTGTACACTACATCAGAAGTTAGATTATATTCATGCTAATAGAGAGAAGAATTCAAGTACGTTTTGGAAACACACACTGTTTGCGTCAGCAGATGTTCTTTCCCCACTTTTCTGTTTCGTTGTCATGAAAAATATCTTCGTAAAGCTTGACGGGAAAGGAGTGAAGGAAATGGCATAATCAGATGATCTGGTTATTCTAGTATCAGGAAAGTTTTCGCTCGTGACCAGCGAAATCACTTTGAGGAAAACTACTGGGCTACGAATTGTGATCTAGGAGTTAACCAAAGTAAAGCGGAACTGATGCTATTTACAACTAAAACAAAAATGCTTACCTTCCCTCTAGCACAGTTTAACGTTCAAATTTTAACAGTGTCTTCTAGCGCAAAATACCAACGCATCATTTTGGACACCAACTTTTATTGGAAGCTACACATTGAAGGGCGGATAAAGAAGGTGAGCATTGATTTCTATGCCCGAAGCAAAACCTTTGAAACAAAAATGGGATCAGAAATCAAAAATGATTTCATGGACTTACACAGAGGTTGTGCGACCAATTCCATTGTCTGGTGACCCGCACTTAGAAAAGCATATAACATAAAACAAAAACTCAAGAAAGTTTAGAGAACAATGAGTGTAGGGACGACTGGGGTCTTCTGGTTGTGTCCTACGGAGACAAAGCGTTTTCAAGAAATTTCAAGAAAAAAAAAGAGGCCTCAGTCAGCTCAAAATAAAATAAAACACAAAATGCACGCACGAAATTACTGTTATACTTTTAGTTCTGAAAATGTTTAAATACAAACAAAATTAAATTCTGGATATCTGCAATTGAGAGTCGGAGTATTTTCCAAACTAACGACGACAGCGATTTTCCCGTCGACGAACGACGTTCAGGTGTGAAATTCCTGTCCTCTGCCAACAATGTTACATCAAAAAGCACTGTCTTTTGCGTTTTCAATACAAAAAAAAGCTGTCGGCATCGTTTTTGGTTAGCCGTCGTCGTTGGTTAGAATAAGTTTAAGTAAAGAGTGACTTTCAAAAATAGATAAAAACTCCTTTTGTCATTTCTCAGAAAATCGAAATTCAAGTTTTCACCTGTTTTCCGCGACAGACCGGTTTGAAAGGTTAATTCTTTGTTCACTTTACTTTAGCTGGATAATTAAGCATTGCAATGTGGGAAACAGAATTCCATAATTAGTTTGAAAAAAAAGAAGATATTGACCGCAAGATAAGTAAACGTAGTAGAGCAGATATTTCCAAAAAGTAGGAAAAAGCGGCACCAAAATATCAAAAATAAATTGCACGACTGGGGTCGCACGTACTTGCTCTTATGCTTAAAGTAATTATAATGTTAAAGCTTTTTATTCAAGAAATTTAAAATTTGATATTTTGAAGAAATTTTATAAGTAGTATAAAAAAATTAAATCTGTTTTTATAATTAATTAAACTCCATTTTAAATTATCTTAAAAAAAAAAACAAATATGCCATTTTATTTCTTGTATAAAAAGGTATTTTTAGAAAAAAATTTTCGAAAATTGTAGGAGCCGTTTTTTAAAAAAATAATTTTTTATGTATAAAAATTTTTTAACATTTTTCAAAAAAAAAGTTGGTATGCCATTTTGAAGAAATAATTAATTTACACATAAAAACTAAATTTCAAAATTTTTCATTGATCCGTTTTCAAAAAATTGATTTTTCAAAAAAAAATTTTGAAATATTTTTTAAAAATCCAAAAATGCGTTTTTTGAAAATTTTCTAAATTTTTAATATTATCTTTACTTACACACGTTTGTATAAAAATTTTCATTTAAATCGGGTTAATGATGTACGAGATATTCAGAAACGAAAAAAACCGTTCTATGACAGGTACCGTTAATAACGGTACAAAAAATATTTTTTTTATTTAAAAAGTTGGCTCTTATGTGTAGTACTACACACAAAAATTTTAATCAAAATCGTTAGAGCCGTTTTTGAAAAAAATTAACTTTTCTATTTCCGTTATATGGCAGGTACCGTTAGTTTTGGTCATAAAAAAAAAATTTCAATTTCCCCTCTAGGGAATCACCAAAAACTGCTAACTACCAAGTTTGAAGAAAATCACTTCACTCGTTTAGGCTGCAGCTCCAGATAGAGACAGACACACAGACAGACAGACAGACAGACAGACAGACAGACAGACAGACAGACAGACAGAATTGCCGGACCCACTTTTTTGGCATTCTCCATCATCGTAATGTCATGTAAAATTGTTATCTCGAGTTCGATTTTTTTTACGAATCCTAAACTTGCCCTATAGTACCTATATCGCAAGTAAAAAAGAGGTGTTCTTGGACAATTTTTAAAAAGTGAAGGGAAAGAGGATTCGGTAAAAAAAGGAAAAAAACCCTCTTTAGAGGGATAAAGGTAGCCCTGCTAGCAGCGCCTCAAGGTAAACCGATTGTTGAAAGTCAAAACATTTCGTCACAGCGATACACATCAAATGAATTACCATTGTTTTGACACTCACGGACTACTGCACTCCCACTTTGAACGTTGTTAAGAACTGAAGGGTCAGCTTTGAAACTTCCGTATCAAAACGGCTTACTCCGCGCTAATTGGGTCATACATAAATGTTGGATATGCTTACTATACAATCCGTGCAGTCGTAGTCAGTCAAGTTAATTGAGCGAACGAAGACTCGAAATTATATGGTTTCAAAAGCTTTTAACATGATTTCTATAAGTAGTTTTAAAAATAAATAGATGAACTAGTACAGTTCTATCAAACTGTTAATTTGAATTCAGAGCACAAAAAAATCTTCAGGTTGTATTGACCATTTCAAAAGGCAGATTGAGAGCATCTATAATAAATCAATAAATGCTTAATTTATTGATATCTGGAATTAATTTTTAAGGAAATTTAACAGCCATTAAATTAAATGTTTTATTGGGAAAAAATTAAGTACAAAAGATTTCAGGGGAATAAAGCATTTCGAACGAAACGAAAATTCCCCGTTATTATTAAAGAGTAACAACACAACATTTTCATAAATTTAATTAAAAGACTATAATAATAACACAAAAAAAACAGCAAAAATGATGTTTTTATAAAACAATGGAAGAAACAATCTTTAATTTACGTCATGCTGATCTGTATTGCATTTAAAAAAATAAAAACAGAAACATTTTCTTTGTATAAAGACTGTCTGCCTTATGAGTATTTATTTCCGGAAATTTCAAAAAAAAAAGCGGATGTGTTGGAAAAAATAATTTATTTTAATTTTCTTAAGAAAATAAAATAAAAATAAATAAAGTGAGAGAAAATGACCAAAATCGATATTCATTTTTATTTTTACAGGTAAAAGGGGTACATGTTTATTGTTTTATTTTGTATTTTTATTTTCTCGATTCAGACCAAAAAATTTATTTATATATAGAGAAAATTTTAAATTGCATTGCGCAAAAGGAATATATTATTATAAATTAAGAATGATGTGGGTTTTACAAATAAACAAGATAAAAATATAAAGTGAATGAGGATGAGAATGAATTGAAAATTTAAAAATAAATTAATAATAAAAGAAATTATTTTAATTTTTTAATTGAAATCCATTGACGGAATATTTATTATTGCTGACGTATATATTTTTAAAAGAATATAATTGACGTCCATCTAGATTTACTCAAATAAGTTGGTGGAATATTAAAAAAAAAAAATAAAATAAAATACAATCAATGCATTTCCAGTTTTATTGGATTTATTAAATGTGAAAAGCAGCGGCAATCATTGATTACAAAGTGGTCGTTTTGAATAGTTCGTTCATTGATTTCGAATGCATTGCATTTTCTTGTGAAATAATCTCAAAAAAACAAATTTCGCAGTTAAATGAATAAATGAATAAATGCTTCAAGTAATGAATGAATTAATGAACAAATTAATTTTGAATGCATAAATGAAGGAATTAATTCACCAATGAATCGATAGAAGAATAAATGAGTGAATGATTAAATCGATAAATGAGTAAATGAATGAATGAATGAGCAAGTAAATAAATGAAGTGAGTGAATGAATGCTTCAATAAATGAAATAATGAATGATTCGATGAATTCAAAAATAAATGATCGAAGGTATGAAGGGTGAGTTGGTGAATGAGTAAATGAGTAAATGGATGCTTCAATAAATAATTAAATGATCGGATGGACGAATGAATAAGAGAATGAGTAAATAAATGAGTGAGTGAACGGATGACTCATTGAGCCAAAGGATGAATTGATGATAAAATGAATGAATAAATGAATACAAGCATGAATGTATGTATGAATGAATTGATAAATGAACGAATAAATAAATGTACAAGTTAACAAATAAATGAATAAACAAATTAAATAAGTAAATTAATGAATAAATAAATTATTGAATGAATCATAGAGTGATTGAATGGATCAATCGTCAAATGAATGAGCGAGTAAATGGATGAATTTAAATATGAATGAATTCTTCAATAAATGAAAGAATGAGGAAATGAATAAATTAATAGGTAAACAAATTAACGATTGGATGCATCAATAAATTAATGAGAGTGAATGAATGAATTAATGAAGTGTATCGATCGACTAATGAATGAATGGATGAATCGACAAATGAACGAGTGAATGGCTGGATGAATTTAAATATAAATGGTTGAGTAAATGGATACATTGATAAGAAAATGAAGGGATTGAGAAATGAGAATACATAAATGAATAAATGACTTATTTTATGAATGAATGTTTAAATAAATAAATAAATTTGGAAATGAATTGGTTGATGCAAAATCTTTATTAAGGCAAATTTGGCATCGTTTTTTTTAGTTAATACCCACAAAATAAAGAAATAGCATTATTTCACAAGGCACAATATCCGTTTGCAAAGCTAAAACATGCTCCTTTATTATGTACCTATAGAAAAGTTACTGTTCCATTTTCTTAATGCTTTCCAGCAAGAAACACGAACTTATTGCATGCATGATGCAACACAATCTGCAATGTAAAATTATGTTAATAAACCATAATTTAATATTTTACCTGAAAATAAAGAATTTTGTATGCAAATATAAACTTACGTGTGTGGATAATGTGTAGTAAAGTGGACTTTATTTTATGCGGTATCACGTATCATACATGTATGTAAAATATATGCGGAAGAAAACCAAAACAACCACAAACATTTAATCAGTCACACGAGTT
The DNA here is from genome assembly GCF_945859705.1 of Episyrphus balteatus. Classification (NCBI taxonomy): domain Eukaryota; kingdom Metazoa; phylum Arthropoda; class Insecta; order Diptera; family Syrphidae; genus Episyrphus; species Episyrphus balteatus. The sequence continues at coordinate 40,675,751 of NC_079134.1, forward strand.
ATGCATTTCATCGATCAAACGTATATCCAACAGCATCGTTTGTTAGCTGTGGCGAGCCGGAAAGTCTAGTTTATTTTCACGTGACTTCTAATTGAATCGAGTTGTGTAACCTATCGTCAACCGAACGAAACACGGTGGCGATGGCGGCTACGGTGTCAAGCTTCATATTAAATTGAGGTTTGAAAAACAAATCTGACTTTTTTTTTATGAGGGTAGATGGTTACTATTTCAATTAATAAATATTTGTTAGTTTTATTTTCACATGCAGTTCAATAATTTAGAAAATGTTCATTATTTGATTGCAAATGCTTTTGAAAGATCCACATGTACAATCAAAATGTATGTAGTTCGTTGTGGTTTTTGTTGTTGAATATTTGTAATTTTGAAATTAAATGAGAATTTTGAAATTATGTATGCTCTACACAATTTTCCCTAGTTGACAAAAAATTATAAACCGTTTTCAACTAGTTCTATAGTTCCGATCCGTGACAAAACTTTTTATGTTTAAAAGAGACTCTCGTTCAGAACAAGTGATCTGTTTTCCACTAAAACTGGCTCTACACTGTACAGTAGAGTGACCGCAACTCCCATAGAAAAATTTTTTTTGTCGAATTTTTTTCGGGGGAACCCCATAAAGTGTTCAGCATTTGCAGATTTTTTATAGATTGATGTAAGGTATCTGATTGAAATGCTTCTCGTATAATTTTAATAACAATAAAAGCACTAGGGCAGAATCCAATTGACTTTGTGTTAGCAGATATCTCAAGCTGGATGTTGGAACCGTCGGGGAACTTAATTAGGTTTAAGTTCTGTGCCTTTGAACCATAGTTTCGGCTTGCTCATTTGAAGAAGGTTGGAAAATGGCAATGCGGATTAGCCGAATTAGGTTGTTGTTGCAAAAGCTTGAGTCTTCTGACGTAAATGCTGTCCCATTATCAGAGACAATGCTGTCCGTAAACCTATGTTTTGCATATAGCATTCGTAGAACCTTTATAGCACTTTTGGATTAGGTTGTACTTAAATGATGAACCTCAAGTCATTTCGGATGAACTCAGTTTAGAACCTGCGAATATGTTGAATCATTTGAAATCATTTTAAATACTTCTTTTGGGATAAGAACAGGAATAGCCAATGTTTCTAGCATCAGGACTATTTCACTTTTATCAGTTTTTTTGGTTTTGATACTGGAGAGGAAAATGGATTTGTAAATCAGCATAACCCATATTAGATCCGCTGCGGTAAATGGTGTCGTAAGAAATATTCATCTTCTTAACATCTGCGCTGATAAAACGTTTGGAGTTTGCTAATTCGGGATAAATATCTAATAGGGGTCGATGATCCGTATTATTGTGAATGGTTTCGGCTCGTCTGTATAAAAATTCATAGAATTTTTTTTATTATAGCAATGATTCCGACGCTTTACTTAAAGATTTGGGCTTCTGACTGTGGTCTTCAACAGAATACAAATTTCACAGGCAAAACCAAATAACGCTCCTGATTACCAGTTTTCAGTGAAATCACTATTTGCGTTAAAATCAAAATAACGGCTTTTTCTGGTTAAATCACGTTTTGTCTCAGTGAAATTAAAGTTTTCCATGTAAAAGCTTGGGGTTCGCTGGCGAAAACGCGGATGGCCTTAGTAAAATAACAAATATAAAATAACCCGGTTAATTACGGATCCATCTCTTGAAATTACGGTTTTCTCGTCAATTTGGCACTGTTTTTTTGCAACTATAGTGGGGAACTTAGTCCTGTAGTGTAGTTAACTGTAGGAAGGCAATAACTTAAGCTATCATTTACTCATCGTGTTACAAGAAAAAATTCAGTGTCTTTCGTTTCGACTCGAGCTTTGAATTACAATTTTAACATTTTCATCTTTGGACGACTGAACATATATTTTTTTCTTCATATTTTCTGAACTCTGTAATTTTATACGTAGAAAATCATAACCGCACCTTATTCTTAATTATAACAAGCTCCTTTAAGAATCAATGACCTTTAAATGTGTTCTATTATAATTCTATTGAGACTGAGTCCAATAGCAAACCTTCCTTATTCACGAGAGAATGCATTGCATATAATGTTCAGGGAAACACTTAAGTGATTAATGAGGAAAAACCATGCAAAGCTGCCACCTCCCAAGTTGAAAAAAAAAATCGATAAAACTGAATTATAAGAAAAAAAAAAAATCAACTTCCCACAGAGTGGTATAGTATCTCATGTGTATTATGCATCTCTCCTCACAATGTTCAAGGACTTGTGAATGTTCTCCCTCTTTGCAGTTGAATCATATTCAACATCCACTTTAAAGGTCATTTAGAGAGTTGTGTATGGATAAAAAAAAAAGAAAAACCCACGCATTTCTCTATAAAAATCTACTCGTGAAAAACTTGCAACAACTTGAATATACTCTAAGAAGCAAAACTACTACATTTTATACTACACAAAAGTGTCCTTGAATAATGTTGTAGTTCTTGCGATTGATGCGGTAAAGAATATTGAGGTCACTGTCTGTATAATGCAATTCAAATTCTTATTCATATCCGCGCTTAAATCTTTTACCCTTATTTTTTCTCTTTTAACTGCAAAGTTCATGTTGGATTCAAGGATCATTTCCTCTTAACGGAAGGAAAGAAAAAAAAAAAACTAACTTCAAAACGGAAAAAAGGAAATGAGGACTTGAAGATGGAAATAAAGTGCACGAATAGATCGAATGTAACGACTTTTATAAAGAAATTTAAATTAAATCAATTTGAGCAATGAAAAAGGAAAAAAAAAGGATGACACATATCATACAAATATAAACCATTGTCTTCGTTTGACCCAAAACCTCTTTGTTAAGAACAAAAAGAACAGAACTATTATAAATCTAATCTCACGATCATTTCATCATTCAAAATAGGAATGCCTCATGGCCATGAGGTGTGTGTGGAGTACCAAAATGAGTCAGAATCATGGAGAACCCACGTTTCTGTTGAATAGAAACTTGTTTCTTATTAGTGACAACCAAAGTCTTAAAAGGTGACTAATGAATGTGAGTCTATAAACATTCCATCATCAAGTTTCCAATTGTAAATGAAGTTTTTATTGCAATCTGATCAATGATCTTAATTTGAAACAAAAACTCAAATCTTTAATAAAATTTAAGTGAAAGTTCCTCCTTGTTTTTCTTGGTCAGGGGCATTGAAAAACAAAAATAAAACCAACTAAATGACTTCATACTTCAATTACTGAGGGTTTAGAGACAGTGCGCCCTCTTATATATTGAAAAGAGCTCTTCAAACTAATTTTAGCAAAGTGTAGGTAGCCTCATAGCAACATTTTTGTGTTGGTGTTCTTGTCTTTGTACTCAAGAACTAACAAACAAAAGGTTATACGAACTATGACAACATAAAAAATTAAATTATGTAATTTATATGAATGTGTGTGTAGTGTATATATGTTAAGGTTATTGTAGTTCATTCACATCATAATAATAGCAATTGTGTTAAATTATTATTTATTCATTGCCAACTTGCGTGACATTTTTTGTTCAATTTATAAGAACAATAGAGTTTTTTTTTATTTTTATTTTGAACCAAAACAAAAGCAGGGTTTAGTTAGTTTTTGAAAGTTTATTACAGATTTTTATCAGCAGTTAACTAATGGTAAAAACTTTCGAATTTGATCTTATAGACCAAGGTTATTTAGTGGATTATGAGGAAAACACAGGTAAAATGTCTAAATAAATGTTGTAAATATGAGTTGGTGCGCACTTGTGTGCACTTGAAGAATTCCAGAGCCTCTTATTAAAAACTATTTCGTTTTCAAAAAAAAAGTTTACTTCCAAACAAATCTCATACATTTTAAAATTTTCTGCATTAAACGGCGTTTTTATTAGGAAACTAGGGCTTAGTTGTTTAAAAAGTTAAAAATTTTTCATTTACTAAAGTTTTTGAAAATTTTGCTAAACAAATGTCAAGGCTTATTTTTAACACTTTTGTAAAAACAAAAGTGTTAAAATCGGTTCAGTCGTTTGAAAAAAATTCAGAACATGTAACATTGATAAATCTTACGTTTTTTGAGTAATTAAAGTGTAAATTTGAATAAATAGGCCAAAATTGTAAACAATGATCAAATTTTTTTTTCGAATTTAAGCTTTTTTCATTTTTTGAATTTTACGAGAACATGTTCTATAGTATACTAATGTAAATTTTTTCTTACACCATCAGAAAATAGACATTTTAACGAACGAAATGCCCACCGACTTTTTGAAAAAGCTGATATTTTGACACGTGAATTTTCGATTGAAAATTAGGGTGTTTTTTTGGTATTAGGTCAAAATAAGGTAAACAAATTCATATTTTAAATCAAATAAATTACAGTGTATTTGGGACATAATAAGGTAAATTTTCACCAAATTTCGTAGAAAAATTTTTGTTTTTGAAAAAGATAAAAATAAAAAACCAAAAACTAGGTTTTTTGAATTTTTCACATACAGGAGGAGTTAAATACAAGCATTTTTTACTATGGGAAGGGGGGGTCTATCTCCTCCCGTTTAGGAGGGAGGGGCAATTTTCTAAAAAAGTAACTCAAAATAAAAAAAAATTATTTAAAAACGACGGCAACACCTACAGTTATAAGGAATCAGGTTAGAGGAGGAGCTATAAAATGAGGTACTAACTCATTTAGCTTAATAGGGGGGTACAATAGATCTTACAGGTCGCAGTGCATCCTATACCCCAAATATCAATCAATCAAAATACAGTTATGAGTGATACGTTTTCAAAGGGCAGAATATTACACTTTATATTAGTTTTTAAATCAAGTTATTTTAATCAATACTTTTTGAAATAATCGATTTCAAAGTCAAATTTTGGGCAAACAAAGTTGAAAATTACACTTTCAAGGTCATATATGTATATGATGTGCACCGCTGAGGCCTGCCAGACCAAGATTTTCTTACTAAGCATGCTAAAAACTACCACTGTACGAATTTTCAGCCTTACAAGAGCAACCTTAGTCAAATGTGCCACTAGCTCTCCTACTAATAAGGAATAAATAATTAATCAAAATATTTTTTATTTCATTCGCCATTTTGCTGCAAATGAATTAACAGTTCCATGTTGTATGAAAACTCAATTTCTCACTTTTATTTCAGAGCAACACCCTGAACAAAATTTTTATGGTGTGACCCTGGTTTATTATTTTGAAAACTTGCCGTGTTATTGCAGATTTCAAAAATGTATAAAAGTTTCCAAAGATGAAATTAGAACGAAAGATATTACAATTTGAATGCAAAAAAATAGAGGATTTCAGAGCAAAATAACAAACAAAAATCGAGGCTTTTATTCAAAAAGAAATAAACAAACAACAGTCGAGAAAATGTGTTTATTTTTCTTTGTTATTTTTCTCTGAAAAGCCCTGTTTTGTTGCATTTAAATTGTAATATCTTTAGTTCTAACTTCAACCTTGTAATCTTTTATACATTTTTGAAAACTGCAATAACATGGCAAGTTTTCAAAACAATAAACCAGGGTGTTGCTCTGAAATAAAAGTAAGAAATTGAGTTTTTATAAATCATGGAACTGTTAATTAATTTGCAGCAAAATGGCGAATGAAATAAAAAATATTTTGAATAATTATTTATTTCTTATTATTAGGCAATGTTTTAGTGAAAGAATTGTAAAAAAACAAAATCAATTGTGAGCGGAGGAAGCAAAATACTGTTGCAAAGTCGGGATTTATCGAAATTTCACAAAAACTGCATTAAATCGAAAACCGTAAAGATTTGGGATAAACAAGTTACCAAATTCTGAGAGCCCTAAAGTTAGCATATCGGCATACTTCGTTTGATCCATTACTTTTGGGACACCCTGTATATTTACAAAAAATTTTTTTAAGTCAAACCGTATCTTCATGATTCATGATGACCATTTGACCAATGAGAGCAACAAATTGTAAGCTACAAAAAATTGAACAAGAAAAACCAAAAAGATGTATTTTTTGCTTGGGCCTAATAATATGGCAAGGTACTGTTCATCATGAAATTTTGACTGGCACAGAATTAAAATGCAAATACTTTTTCACATTTCCAATAGGTACTCATTCATTTTTGCTTCTCATCTGTTCCTTTTTTTATTTTTTTTTTCATTCTTCCATACGTGGAGAAAATTTTTACGATAATTCAGTCTTTAGTCAACAACACAATAAAAAATACTTATCTATTTTTTTTTGTGTCAATAGAATATTATAGAATATATGTATGCTTAAAGACGAAAATCCCCATGGAAAACCTATGAGTTTTTTTTATTTTTGTTTTCTATTTTGTTTTTGTTTTTTTTTTTTTTTTTGTATAGAAATATACCCGTATTTATGAATAATAGATAATACTACCTCATTATGCCTCCATATTATGTTCTCTACATTTATTTTGTGTGTACAATGCGAGTGTGTAGTTGTTGAAGGAAATGCTTCAAGTGCTTATTTTGTTAAACAAAAAATGGCCTTAATCGCTTATTCTATAGGAGTGGTTGGTTTCGCATAGAAATAAATTGTTTTTTGTTTTTTTTGTTTTGTTTTGTTTTTGTGCCAATTTCATAAAAGCTCATAAATAAAAAAAAAAAAAACAAAACAAATGAAACTTATTATTTATTTTTCCTTTTTTTCTTTAAATAAAATACTTACCTACGCTACTAAGTTTTGTTTTCATTTCTTCTGCTTTGTTACGTAAAATCTCACATCTTCCTTCAGCATTATGGAAATTGTAATTTTTTAGTCCTATATCATGTACAATATTTTTAGATATACCAGTTATAATTTTGATAAAAACACTATCGATTGATAGATGAAAATTATTGACAAATCTGTCATTTTCTAAATTTCTAAAATTCTTGAAAAAATTAATTTAAGATCGTAATTATTAATCTCAAGCAAAAACAGACACCAATAGCATTTTCATGATATTCTTCTTACGACACTCTTTTTACCATCAGGGATAAAATAAATCTTTCTTATACAATTATTGCAAAAATCTTAATTCTGCTCCATACGTCAGAAGATATTTTTGTATTGTCTCATAGAATTGATTTATCTAACGAAACAAATAAGATACTCACAATGATGTTAAATCATGAAAAAGCTTTTTTAAGTTTTTGTTTTTTTATTTTTTTTTTTATAGAAAAAGACAGATGAGCTTACAACATCATTATCATAATGACACACTTTTATTATTATTTTTATTACAAAAAAAAATAATAAATTTCGAAGAATTGTATTTGTGTATGCAATGCAAAAGGGTAAGGGAAGATGCTATTAAAAGAGTTACATAATTTTCTTGTCGTAGGTAGTTTAAAAATGTTACTTGTAACTTAAGTAACATGTGAGTCAATTGAATCGATTTTTGTGGCATTTGTTGTAGGAAGTTACGAATATGTTCTTTCTGCAGAAACCTTTAAAGTGTTAAAGAAAAACAACAAAAATTGTTACGTAATTGAAATAAAAATGTCCTTACAAGCGCAATTTTTATATTTTTAACGCCTGAACTCTGCAATGAAATATTTTATTAAATTAAAAATTAAAATAGTTTTGCCATTTTAGACGACCGCTATTGAAGAACTAGCGCTTCTTTTGTATATTGTAGTCTTGTGCAAACATATACACTAAGTCTTCACGTTTGAAGTACATTTAAATCATATTTATATAAAAATACATAAAAAAGTACGTATACGCCATAGTGAACAATTTGTACAGCGTACTTTGTGTAAATCCATACTCACTATATTAATTTAATTAAAAAGTAAGTAAATAAACAAAAAAATATAAATAAATATAAGTAAATAAACATAAATACCAAAATAAATAAAGTGATGAAAAAAGTAATACATAGAAACGATTTGCACATTTACAGATCAAACCCCATTTAATTTTCTATATTTTTTATAGATTTTTGGTTTTAATCGAATACTTAGGCTTCAGTATGTCCAAGAAAAAATAAAATGCACTACTGGGGTCGCACGTACTTGCTCTTGCAGTTAAAAGCACTTTTATGTTAGTTTACTTGTAGATTTAAGAGCTGGCTCTTCTATATAAATAAAAAAAAAAAAATTGATATTGGGTAAGAGCCGACATTTAGGGTAAAATTTTGTTAAATGAAAACAAAAATTTTTATTTGACTTTTTGTAAAAAAATAAAAATGCAATTTTATTGCAATCACTTTGAATATTACGTCTGCAAAGTAAAATCAAAATCGTTAGAGCATTTTTCGAGATATTTGGTTTAGATTGAAAAAATTGTATGGAAGGTACACTTTTTAAGCGAGATATAAAAAAACAAAAACAAAACCAACTTTCTGAATTCCATAAAATTCAGCTGTATCAAATTTAAAGAAAATCCGACCACCCGCTTGGGCTGTGGAAATGTGTACAGATGGACGCACAACCGCACAGACGTACAGACGCACGGACGGAATTGCGAGACCCACTTTTTCGGACTCCTCCATCATCGTAATGTTGGTTTTGATTAAAACCTAAAATTTTTTTTTGACACGAAACCATGGTACTGATGGTAATTGAAAAATTAACATAAGAGTCATTCCAACTTCACAATTGGGACACTTTTACAATTTATTGTCTGCCTCCTAATTGTATACAATTTACATCGACATTCAGAAATACCAACAGTAATTTTTTTAATTAATAAAACTGTGCAAAAAAAAATATGTCAACTTAATTATGTTGAAAATATACAGGGCATTTTCTACAGTCACGGGTGGGGCAAATTTGTATTCTTTGACTCAATCTTATCATCTTAAAATTTTAATGTCGCGGGCTGGGCAAATTTTGATACGGGTGGAAGACGTGGGAAGGGCTGAACAAGAAGACGTTAGTTGCTGAGGTGTGCTTTTTCTTCTCTACCTGTCACTTAAAGATGACCCACAAATTTTCAATCGGGTTCAAGCTGGATAATTGTTACGGCTATTCCAAGCCAGGAATAGGTATTGTCTACCCTTAACTACTGTTTTGCGAGCTTTTAAGAATTTTTGGCATCATAACTTGCAGGAAGAGCCAATGTAAAGGCATTTCTTTCTCCTTTTATGGAGCCATTATCGACTCCAACATCTTTCCATTCGGGAAATGATCCATAAATCCCTTAATTTTTGTAACGGGCTAGAGCCTGCAGCTGAAAAAAAAAACTCAATCCATCACTGATACTCTACTGTGCTTCACGGTAGGGAGCATATTTTTTTGGTTTCAAACATGTCCATGTTTGAGCGCCTTTCTGCCATTTTACAATCGGAATAAAACAAGTTAAAATTGCTTTTAGCATTGAAAAACATATTTTTCCGTTTTTTTTATCGAGCAATTCAGATGATTTTTTGTAAATACAACTATGATAAAGTATTTTTATTTTAAAATTTAAAGTGTTTCTTAAGACCCTTTCACTGCCTACCTTTTTAGGCAATGCATAGTATTAAAGAATGGTTTTTTTCCGAGCAGAAAGAGATTAAGACCAAATCTCTCAAAGCGTTCCTAACTGCACTTTATGTTGAATGCAGATTAAGCTCCTCATAGATCGAAAGAAAGTCGCAAAAGGATCTTTTATCAAAAAATTCTCTATTCGTCATAACATTTGTAACATTTTGTTTTATTTCGGTTTGAAAGTGTTCTACGACTCAGTAACGAATTTTATGAAATGACCCGTTACCTCAACACCGAGAATCGAAATCCTTGAAAAATCCGGTTAGTTTTGCACAGACGAAATTCTGACTTTCCTTCATTTTTCAATTGTTAAAATTTTTAAATGCATTATTGAACATTATTTTGTGTTCAAATTCCTTAACTGATATATTAACGATCTAGAATAATTATTAAAACGATATTTTGTTCCAGTTTTGTGTTATAAAATTTCAATTGATGAAAATCACAAAAAAAATCCCGAATGTTTTTAGCAGCACTGTATCTCAACTAAAATAAGTATAATAAAACTTCTTACTTTTGACTAACTGGTTGGCATTCTTGAAATCAGTAGTAGGTACCTTAATGTTTTCTAGTTAACAATCATAACATAACCAATGAATTGAAATATTTAAGTTTTATATTGTATTCAAAATAGACATTTTTGCACAGTTTTTTTTTTCGAGGCTTTTGTCTCATGGAATGCCTCATAATTTTAATCGGTCCGACGACACACACAAAAAAAATCGTTTTTTACCCACGAAAAAAATATTTTTCATCCTAAAGCTAAAGACTGAGAAAAAATGATATAAGTTGCAAGCTAAATTTCTTTACAACACAACATCTTAGTCTATAAAGTTATTCATCCAAATTTTAATATAAATATAATTTTTAAAGTAATGAAAATTTCAAACAAAGAAATGCACAAAAAAATCCAAAAAATAAAGATAAAAAGAAACTCTTTAAAAATAACCAACTGTTTAAAGCAATAACTTGCAGCCAACGCTTTTCTGTTATTTTATTTAATTGCTATCGATTGCGCCAAAATAAACTACACAACACACGCAAGCCCATTTTTGTGAGAAACTCGTAGGAGTTGTGTGTTTTCCATTTTATTAAGTCTTTTTTTTTTTGTATTGATTCATCTCGAAATGTTGAAATACAAAAGAAAGAAAAAAAAAAATTTAAAATAAAAATGAGCTTTCGAATGAAAATGCATATACTACACTCCTGATCGACTAAATAGATCCAAATTAATAAAAAAGGAATTGGATATTCAAAATAATGCAATCATCATTATTTTCTATGAACTTCTTTGAATAAAACAAAAATTATTAAACTTTAAAAAAACACTAGAATTTTTACAAAAAAAAAAGTGGAACCTATTTCAATGAACTGGAGTGTATACAACCACTCCCTGTATTTACGAACCCATAACTGATAACTGATTTATGACTATAGGCTCTATACGTCAATTTCATCTGAAACGAGATGAATGTAAATTATAATCAGCCACAGAAAAAAAAAACGAGAAGAAAACAGTAATTTTAATGTTAAGTTTGTTCCCAATCAGCTGCACTTGTGCTTCATTTGTATTTCTTTCAACAAACTTACTATATTCATAGCTCATTAATGTATACCAGATTATAAATAATGCAATTTAATTTCTTTCTTCTCTCCCTGTCTCTCTGCTCTCCTTTCGTGATATTCGTTTAGATATCGTTTTATATCAATTTATATACTGTTTTTTAAAAGTGAATAAAGTAGCCAGCAAAATGAAACCACAACATTATGGTGATAACAACTTTGGCAATGCAGTTGGTAAGTTGTCTAGTCTAGCAATCTAGCAATTTATTGCCTCAGGCCAAGCCAAAAATATACTCTCTGTCTGAAGACAGGCGAAAACTAGAGAGAGAGAGTTTTATAATTGTGGTTTTTTGAGGCTTGACCAACACCAAAACCAACAAAACGGTCAACGAATTCATTTTTTTTTGTTCAGTTTGTTTGTTTGTGTTTTCTTGCTCTAGACTTTACTTGCCTTGCCTTGCCTTAAAGCTAGTTACTGTCTGTTTTGTCTATAAACGCTCATCGAACTCTCATGTTGATGACCGACACGAAGACAACCGACCGAAGACAACGCTGACAAGACACTTTCCTTCGATTTCGATTCATCTTCGTCTGCTGCTTGCACTCATCGTTGGTCGATTGGTGGTCGTCTTTTTTATGGTATTTATAGACATCAGAGAAGTCTATACGGTCTAAATAGCTTTGAATGCAATTTATTTATTTAACACATATGGTTGACTATGGTTACCAAGTTTTTTATTTTTTTTTTAATTTGAAAAAATCCAATTTTTTTAAGATTGATTAAACTTTTGTTTGAGAAATGAAACTACAAACAATTATGGCACGTAACATCGCATTCAAATTTGCAATTTTTATGTTTTTTTTTTTTGCAATTTAAAGTTCTTAAGACAAAACTGACTCCAGATTCGGATTCAGCGCGTCGAAAATAAAGAAAGTCAGGTGCAGTCAAAAGAACTGGACACTTTCATTTGCATCACTGTGTTTAGCTGCCAAAATCCGAGTCTGTAGTCCGAAACAGTGTTGTTTAAACATTAATGCAAAATATGCTTTGAATTAAAAAGACATTCATTTTATTTATGGAATTTTCAATTTTTCTTCCATTAAAAAAATATTGCTTTAGTTCGAGCATTTTCCTATACAAAATAAAAATTAAATGCAGAAGTTCGTCGCAAGTACTTACTCTTGTGGTAAAATTTGCTTAGAATGTTAAAGCTTTTTAAATAATAAAATAATAATAACAGCTGAATTTCATCATTAATTTTTAAAAGAAATTTAAAAAAGTATTGAAAAATGTGTTTCAAAGTACGAAAACACTTTTTTTTTATTGTTTTCAATTTCCAAATAAAGTATGCTAATAGATTTGCAAGGAAATCTGGAAATAGTTTTTTTTAAGTTGTAGGAGATGTTTAAAAAAGATTTATTAATTAAAAAAAAAAAAATTTGCCATTTTGACGAAAAAATTAATCCACATATAAAAACAAAGTTTCAAGAAAATTCATTAATCCTTTTTCAAAATATTGATTTTTCAAAAAAAAAATTAAAAAATCCTCAATTCATATTTAATTTATTTTTTTATTTTGATAACTAAAACTCTTTAAAAAAAAAATTGTTGCAATTAGTTGACACTTAAGTGAAATTAAAAAAGGAAACAGTTCTATGGCATTTACAAAAGTATTTTTTTATTTCAAAAGTAAAAACGTATTGCAGTAGTACACACATGTTTTTTTTTAAATTAAAAACGTTTTCCAAGGCAAAAAAATGCTCGAATTAGAACAATATGTTTTTTTATTGTAACAAAATTTTAATATGCAATAAATACAGTATACTCTCGCTAACTTGAACATACGATAACTTGAACAATCCAATAACTTGAACATCCTATTTTCTTGAACTTTTTTATTGCTGACTCTATAAGTTGAATAATTTAAGTATTTGAAGCTCTGTAACTTGAACAAAAAAAAATGTATTTCAACAGAAGTTTGAATTTCTTCAATGTAGATTACTACGTTCGTAATCATGTTTTGCGTCATTTACATTAATTTATAATAACAAATTGAATTCATACAAAAACCAAGATTTTTTTATATGTTCCAGTAACTTGAACAATCCAATAACTTGAACAGGCCTGGTTTTGTATGTGTTCAAGTTAGCGAGATTCCACGTATATTATTTTTTTAAATTTTTATTGGAAAGGAAAACCATTTAAAAAAAAAAATGAACTTTTAACAACCTTGGTCTGAAGTACTAAGTTTGTACTGTAGCAACTTCTTTGTATTTAAATTTTTTTCAATCCTTCAAGGCTCCAGTTCACAAGAGCCATGTTGCAACAACTGCCTTACAGAAATGTCGGTCTGTTTATTCTGGCACTTTTAAACCCAGATTTCGCCCTTTCAGATTTCCAAAACTAAAAACAGAACTTCATTAAAATGAAAAATTACCGACAATAAACAGGAAGAATCTGAAATTCCTGCATATTGTGAAGAGCTTGGCAAAAAAATTTCCACGGTGTTTATAAACTTTTTGACCAATTTAAAAAAGCATGAAATACACTGAAAGTAATAAATTTCGTAAAATTAAGAAAATCGTTTCATACACTACATTTTCGTTGGCCCAACGAAACTTTCGAAAATATGTAATTTTTCGTAATATGAAAACTTTCATCAATAAATGCAAACGTTTCATACACTTTTTCTCCCTTTTTAGTGCCAAAAAATCCAATTCAATGAAAAGATTCATCAACTAACGAAAAATTTCATACTCATTTTAAAGAATAAAAATAAGAATTTTTTCCTTACTTTATCAAAGTTTTAATTAAGTAACGAAAAAATTCATTAACTTATGAAATTCAACATTAACTAACGAAAATCTTCATAAGCTTATGAAAATTCTTCATATACTAATGAAAAATATTATAGTAGGGGAGCCCGAGATGCTAAATTTGCAGTTACTCGAGCGCCATGGGGACCTATTGGATTGCGAAGATTAGGTTCTAAAACGAAAAAAAGTATATGGAAGTTTTCCATTTAAGTGGGGATAAGAGCTTATAAACACGTTAAGAAAATGTAAAAAAAAACTGCCACATTGAAATACTCGAGCGCGTCAGATATTAATAGGGTATACTCACATTGACTTTGTGATAACCGATAAATATTAATCTGACCATAAGACAGTGGTGGGTGGCTACAAAAAGCGGTAGAAAAAATTAAAAAAAAAAAGTTATTCGAGCGTGTCAGATTTTGAGAGGGTACGTTCAGTGAACTCCTAATAGTGTTCAATTTGAATAACTGACGATTTGGACGTGGCCTACATTTATAAATCATTTTTGAAAATGTAAAAAAATATTGTTAACTTAAGTTACTCGAGCGCGTCAGATTTTTCTACTGTAGGTTCAGCTCTATGTTGGAGTCACCCTAAATGATAATCTGACAATTATGTTAAGGTGTATTGCTAATCTGACAATTTAAAAAAAATTAGACAGTTTTTGAATAAAACAATATTTTTCGTTGGATGTAATACAAAATTTACATTATATACATATTATATACAAATAAATTTTATCTTCTTCGCTGGCTATAGGTCTTGTTTCGATTTTATCTAAACTTCTTTGTCGACGTTTCACGTGTGCTTACACGGAATAAGGCATAAGAATTTAATATTATATACAAAGGTCAATCAATAATAATTTAATATTCATAATAACTGGATTCGTCTTCCAGGTTGGTTTCCACTTGTTCAACTTTGTCGTCATCTCGTGTTTCTGTAAGCAAAAATGGTTATGATACTTACTTGATAATCTTTCTTTCGTATGATATTATATTATTAAAAAGTAAACGTACCTAAAGTCATAAGTTTTGCTCGTCTGGTCTTTAACGAAAGAAAAAATACCCCAAATCTAAGAACATTACGTAATGACCAGATGATCAGAGCTTCTATATTTATTAAAGATGGGGCTTTTGCTATAAAGTTAAGAATGTCACGTTATACCTCGATACAAAAATTTGAGTGTTGGACCGGACTGGATATGCTCCGATAGTAAATTCCATATAAAACGTCTTTTGGCACGGTGGGCAGGAGGCATCGACAGGTATGAGAAAAATGTCGACAAAAACTACAAGTTGGGTTGTATTTGTTGATGATTATACGTGCAAAATCCGTTGGAATTGAAATCCTAGCTGCTCCTTTTCAAAAGTTATTCATATTTTTCTATTTCTAATCGGGACAATTGGGAATAAAAATCTTAGGGAGAGTACGATAACTTAGGCGACAAGAATTGATAACGGTATTTTGTAGAGGAGTTTAATACAATAATTTTTTACTACAGAAGGGGGGGTCCATCTCCCCCCGTTTAGGCGGCAGGGGCAATTTTCTTAAATATCATGTTAAATACAAAAAAAAATTATTAAAAAACAATGGCAACACTTACAGTTATGAATGATACCTTTTTCAAGATACAGAATTGTACACTTGATTCTAATTTTTAAATCAAATTATTGCAATTAATTTTTCTTGAAATAATCAACTTCAAAGTCAAAATTTGGGAAAAAAGTTGAAAAAAAAACACATTAAATACTATTTTTACCAAGAATGCGAATTTAAATACGAAATAAATCAATGAAATAAACTGCCTCAATTAATTTATAATCAAATTCTGAAAATTATATGCTTCTATGCCTTCTAGTTTTTGAGAAAATTGAAAATTAAAAAACTACCTTTTATCAGATTTGTATTTTTTAGCTGTTAACGTGTTTACATAAACATAATGCTTGCAGTATGCCCCCTTGCAACCCCCTGCTTGAGCTCACTTCCTGAAAACCCGCGAAGCAAGCCAGTCATGATACTTTTAAGTTAAAAAGCTGTTCATATTGGTGAAAATAGTTAAGAAAATGAAAATCTGATAAAAAGATAATTTTCTTATTTTCAATTTTCTCGTAAATTATAAGGCACAGAAATATATGGTTTTCAGTATTTGATAAGAAATTAATTGAGGCAGTTTATTTTTTTGATTTATTTCATATTTAAATTTACAGTCTTGGTAAAAATAGTATTTAATGTGTTTTTTTGTCAACTTTTTTCCCAAATTTTGACTTTGAAGTTGATTATTTCGAGAACAATTAATTGCAATAATTTGATTTAAAAATTAGAATCAAGTGTACAATTCCGTATCTTGAAAAAGGTATCATTCATAACTGTAAGTGTTGCCATTGTTTTTTAATAATTTTTTTTTTGTATTTAACATGATATTTTAGAAAATTGCCCCTCCCGCCTAAACGGGGGGAGATGGACCCCCCCTCCTGTAGTAAAAAATTATTGTATTAAACTCTTCTACAAAATACCGTTATCAATTCTTGTCGCCTAAGTTATCGTACTCTCCCTAAGATTTTTATTCCCAATTGTCCCGATTAGAAATACAAAAATATGAATAACTTTTGAAAAGGAGCAGCTAGGATTTCAATTCCAACGGATTTTGCACGTATAATCATCAACAAATACAACCCAACTTGTAGTTTTTGTCGACATTTTTCTCATACCTATCGATGCTTCCTGCCCACCGTGTTGGGGCTTTGACACGTTATTTTTTATCCAATATAATGAATTCTTTAGATTTTTTTAAGTCAATCCGTATCCACATAATAAGTGTAAGTAAATAAGACAAAAAAATTAAGATATTTCGACAAAAACGTTAAAAACTCAGCAACACGAACCAAAAAATTGTATTTTTTTTTTACTGTACGTTCATGCTTTATCGATAATTTTGGCTATATTGCCCCATGAAAACCGTCAGATTATATGTTTTTCGTGTTCCTGATAAAATTCCCTTCAGAATAAAAAAAAAGTTAATCGCGCTCGAGTATTTCGAGGTGACGTTTTTTTTTTACAACTTTGTGCCTCTCCCATTTTCTTATGCCACGCTCAAATTGTCAGATTATTGAAATATAGACTTTTCTAGATGTACTTAACCTACCGTTTCTTAATCTGACGCGCTCGAGTATTTCCGAGGATCGATTTTTTTTTACTAATCTGACGGGCTGCCCACAACGCAGACCACTGTACCAAGCTTTTATATTTGGTAGGAGTACATTACTGAGTACAAGCTTTCTCCCCATATGATTTTCTGACGCGCTCGAGTAACGCGCGAAATCCCTTCCTGGGCTCCCCTACTATTACATTGGCTTATGAAAAAATACATCAGTTAACGAAAAAAATCGTTGCCTTACAAAAAAAAACGTAGATTTGGGTGCATTTCTGTTTTAATGATTAAAAATTTAATCTTGCTTTATATAGTTCACATTAGGTTTTTGTTTAAAAATCTATGTAAGTTGAGCTGAATATAAAAAATATTTGCGTATTGACAAGGTGTCTCACGATAAGTTGGACTCATCAGTTGACTTAAGTGAGCTCAACCTTGTCGAAACGCCAATTTTTGGTTTGGACTGTAAATTAATAATTTAACAAGTCCAATAAATAAATACTTTAATCTACTAAGGGCCAATTTTTCAATAGTCAGTTAAACAGTCAGTTAGTACTTATTCCTAAGGATAGAGAAAAAATCAATTTTTCAACAAGCAGATATAGCTTATTCCTAAGAATAAAACTATCTGCTTCCTTCAGAGACGAATAAAAATTATTCTAAGGAATAATCTCAACAAAAATATTGTGTCAGTTGTCAAAGCTGTTTTGAAAGAATTTTGAAAAAAAATACAGTGAAAAACAAGAAAACAAAAACAATCATGAATAAAATCATGACATTTAATTTTTAATATTTTTGAATTTGACAATTTTTTTTTTTGTTATTCTGTAGAATAAATTATTCTTGATTGAAAAATTCAATGTTTTTATCTGATTGTTTATGAGCCTTATAACTTTATTCGTCGAACAGTTAACTGACTGTTTATTAGAAGATTGAAAAATTGGCTCTAAAAAAAAATAATTAATACAACGAAAAGTTTCGTTAGCTAACGAATATTTTTTCGTAATTTAATTAAAATATTCATAAAATTTACGAAAAAATTCGTTAGCTAACGAAAGTTCTTTCATAAATTAATCAAAAAATAGATTGACTAACGAAAAATATCACCGTGGTTAATTAAATTTTACGTTAATCGATGAAAAATTTCGTAAAGTGTAAAAGTTCATTAACCCTCGATCAAAAATTTTTATGAAAAATTTCATTAAAATACTACAGTTTTCGTTGATTGATGAAGTTCTTCATTAACGTATGAAAGCCATTTCGTTGAGCCAATTAAATTTTTCATCGGCTGAAAATTAATTAAATTTTCGTTGGCTCAACGAATTTTTTCATTGTATTTACGTAAGGATTTGGTTCAGTGTAGGAAAAATTTAACTTATCTTAAATTTCCAACATTTTCTCTGTCAAAAATAAGAAAAAGAAAAGGGAATTGACTCCCTTTTTTTTATCCACCGACATTAAACAGAGCATATGGTTTATTCATAATGTGTGCTTCAGCCGTAAAGGATTTTAGTATATAAAGTAAAAAATCCTTTTATTTCTTAAAAATTAAGTTTACTATTTGAAATTTTAATATGAGCCCAGTTCTGGGTTCATACGATTGCATGTTGTATAAAATATCCTGAGTTAACGTTTGTAAAATTCGTGTTCTTATAAAATTTGCAAAACAAAATATACGTCTTGAGTTCTTTTGTGCATATACATATTTCGCAAAAACGTATAATGAGTTTGAAAACACTCATATACAGGGTGCACCACAGCCGGTGTTGTTTCTTTTCCTTCTTTTTTGTTTTAATTTGACATTGTTTAAAAGAAATGCGCTATTCAGCTGAATTTTCCCATTTTCTTTACATTTTTTTGACAAAATAAAAATACATATTTTAATTAAGAAAACAAAAAATCAATTTTGTATTAATATTGCATTTATAACAAGAATAAATAGAGATCATAAAATATATTAAAGAAAGTTTATTTTTTGAATTTAAATATATTTTCTGTAACACATTTTAAAGTAAAGTATAAATATTTAGTCTTTATTATAGCCTGTTTTTCCTTTTTTTTCTTCAGCCTATTTCACAAACTATCTCATTTTGGAAGTTCATCGATTTAACATTCAAAATGAGATAATTTGTGAAATTATTTAATTTAGGCTGTAGTCAAAACAGGCCAGGAAATTTCAAAATAATCGTGCAAAATTAATATATTTGTTATGAAAGATTTTAATTTTGATTTTTTTTTGGACCACAAAAATCCTCCGGATGAAATTAAGCAAAGAAACACATTTACTGGTATGCTAGTTAAAATTTTTCTAAAATCCTTTTAGTTTGTTAACATAGTCCTATTGTTATGCTAGAATAAAGTTTTACCTCGCTTGTCATCATTAAATGACAAAAAAAAAAACAGCACATAATTCTTCAAATAGAAATGTATGGCTCCTTATGATGACTGTAAAATGTAGATTCCTTTAATAAACCAAATTCAAATACATAAAAGTTTTTCAGTTTTCACAACTCCAACAATGCATCACAATAAATTTTAAAAGAATCCTCCCTCCAGTGCCTGCCTGACTGTCCCATTCCTCCCCCATCCCTTAACAAATAAAAAAACGGTTGAGCGTTTTTTTTATGTTTTTGTTCATCATTGGCCCAAATAACTGCACTTACAAAACTTTCCAACAAACAATGTTGGCAACCATTGTTTGACTTAAGTTTTTGATGTTATTTGAAAATAAAAGGGTGAGAAGGAGGAGGAGGTAGGTGGCGGTGGCAAAGGAGACCAAAATGCCGCGATGCAATACGATGAATACTCTACTCACACTGAAGTTATTTCATATTGTGCTCTTCGCGGTTTTTCTTGTTGATGCTCTTGGCAAAAGCGATTATTTCTCTCGCATATACTACAGTGTGTGCCCAATTTATTAATTTAATTGTACCTTCTGCAAAAAAAAATATATAAAACTAGAGAGAGAAAAAAAAAAAACAAGAAACAGTAAGCCCCAGCGTACTGAATTTCTTTTCTTTATTACTTCCTTGCGATCGTCGCATGGGGATACACGTCGCGGTCTCGAGATTGTGGTTTGTTTTTCGTCGTCGCAGTTGCATGCTTTGAGAAATTTCGTCAAGCTTTGAATTTTTTCTTTGTTTTACATAAAGAAATTTCCTTATTATTTTTTTTCTTCTTCCTTATTATTTTTCCTTAATTTTCTTATAAGTTTTTTAGTTTTTTTAAATTTTTTTTTGTGTAAAAAAAAGTTTGTGAAAATTGTACTCTAATTATACAAAAAGCACAGTTTCAACTTGTGTGACTTTTAAGTTACGAACAGTTAAAGAAAAAAAAAAAAAAAAAAATTGTTCAACAAGTGTTTTTTTGTTCTCTGTGCTGACCGACGCACCGCCTTTGATTAAATTCTTATTCAAAAAAAAAATGTCTCTAAGAACAATGACATAGTAAGTGAATTACATATTGTGTCTGTGTGTGTGTCTGTGACTTTTACAACTAACCCTTAAACATTTTTTATACACGTGAATTGCATAATTATAATATTGCAACACTATATTTTTTTTTCTGTATGATTTTTTTTTGTTGTTTTTAAATTTTATTTCTATCAGCCATCAAATAAATTGCATTATGAACAGGAGTAACATAAGAAGGTGTGTGTTTTGCTTGCCTATAGGTATATTTTTTTTATTTTTTCCTTTGCCTTTGATGTGTGTTTGAAAATATAAAAAAAAATCGAATATTATTTGGGTCAATTTCTAAAATAAACAAAATATAAATACAAAAAAAATAAACTTAAACGAATATTTATACTTGTGCACTGATTCATAGAAATATACCTTACCTCAGTATTTTTTTTTTTAAATTATTTATGCACTTTTTTTTTAATGCCAGGTATTTTTCTTATAAAAAAAAATATTGGCTAATTTTTGTTCAATTTTATATCGAGGAACGGTTTTGTGTGTCAGTCAGTCTCTATAATATATTGGCGTTGGATAACGGGGTTAATGGGAATATAATGTTTGATTCAATGCAAATATTTGATCAATTTTATTGATGAAATATTATATTTTGATGCAAAACGGAAGTTCTAGAATTTACTTTTAGTGGTGTAACATGAGTGTCAAGCTAAATATTTGTTAAGAGCTCTAGTGGTACAGTGCGGTGCAATCATTTAGGTTCATTATTTTTTAAATTTTGCATCTATGATATAGTTTTTTTTTTATTTCGCTATTACTCAGTTAAATGACACAGCACAAAACTAATTACTGTGCATTTTTTTCTTCAGTGTGAACTGAAAAAAAAACTGATTTTAATGCCAAGTGAGAAAGTTTCTTTTGCCCTTTCTTTTTCACGTCACACTTATTTTCGACTTGTCCTAGGTTTATTTCGAAATTCATTCATCAATTTCGGTGCATTGCATTGTTTGTAGTCAAATCGTAGATAAATGTTCGTTTTTTTTTTTTGTTTAAGAAGTCGAAATTGAATACATAATTACCTACATATAAAAATAATAAGGGCATTGTTGTTGTACAGTTGTGAATAATTTATAAAATCATTTTACTTAATTGTTTATTTTTTTTTTTTTTTAGATTCTGATGCCTTTAATTTTAGCACTAGTTAGGTCTAGATCTTTACAAACAAAAAAACAATTGACTTATTTTTGACTTGGGAAAAATCGAGAGATTATACAGTGTTTTTCTTTTTTCGTGTATAATTTTTTGAGAAATGAATTATGAGTATGTTTCAAAATTGTTAAATCAATTTATTCAAATATATTATTTATTAGAATGTTACATTTTTTGCTTGTCTATAATACTTATAATTGACTTTTAAGTCATATTTTTGTCTAAGAAATGCTCACCTCATAGGTTTGTAAAATGTAATTTTTTAATGCATTTGCTTATTAAATTAAACAAAATATTTATTGCAAATAAAAAAAAAATCTATTACAAATAAAATAATTGCTTTTATTATTAAAAGTAGCTTACAATGTTAAAGCTTTTTATAAATTTCGTAAAAATATAATTTAAATTTAATTTTATCATTAATCTTATAAGAAATATATATAAGAAAAGTTAATTTTAAAATTACGAAAACACCTTTTTTCTCCTTCAAATAATTTTTTGAAACTTGAAAGATTTGACTTTCCTGAATCTAAATCTGGTTTCAGAATATCTATAAAACGTGACTTTATAGGCCAATTCTGACTTCGGAATCAGCAATAATTCTTTAGAAGAGTATAGTTTTATTTAAAGGAGGATTTCCTTGTAATCAAAAACTGATTATTTTGAAAAATTTTTATATGTAATTTTTAAATTGAGGCCACTCAAACGTTTTCGCACAAAATTTTTTATTGAAATCAGTTAAGTATCTTACGAGAGAGAAACAAATCAAGAAAACGGTTCTTTGGGAGGTACCGTTAATAACCGTTATCAAACCAGAGTACATGTATTTTTTAATCGAAATCGTTAGAGCTGTTTTTGAAAAAAAAAACCTTTTCCATTTTCGTCATATGACAAGTACCG